>NC_080112.1:86637554-86937554 GCF_950005125.1 Chionomys nivalis
TGAGTTTCTTGATTATGTTCTCTCTCCTTCTGCTCCTCATTTGTACCTTGGGATTTCAGCTTGGTGCTCCAATGTGGGTCTCTGTCTCCTTTCATCGCCTGATGAAGGTTAATATCCAGGAGGATAACTATATGTTTTTCTTTGGTTTCACCTTCTTATTTAGCTTCTCTAGGATCAAATATTCTTGTATCTAAGATATTCCTTGATTTGAAATTTTCAACTTACCTCTCAAAGTGAATTTAATTTATGTAAAGGAAATCTGACTATATGAGTGTCTGTAGAATTTCTATAATCTAGAGACTATTGAAATTATTATTTTTCTCATAGAGATTATAGACTTTAGAGAAGTTTGTTTTTCAAACTTTTGGGTGGACACTTGCCCGGAGAGCCAGCCTTGAAATAAATTTATCTTTAATAGTATTCTCTGTGTGATGGACAGACTGTCCCTTGAGATATTTGATTAATTGTTAGATGTGTTTGAAAATGAAACTTTTAAATCCTTCATAGTAATAATCAGAATTATATACCTGTGATTAGATTTCTTTACAGTGTGCTTGTCACTTACTTTTCATTCAGTATTACTGTTATGATTTTTATACATCAATTTTAGTTAGATTTTTGTTCTCTAAAAAGAAATTATGTTTCATTAATAGATAATTTTAAATGCCTTCTAATGCTGAGTATTTCTGTGTCTGTGACTGTGTGTGTGTTAATATATACCTACATCTGGTAGCTGTGCTTATGGCAATGGCAGGAAGAGCATGATGGAGAAAATTAAAATCCTGATTCAAAGATACATTTTTGATGTCCTAAAGATTTTTTATAAACATCAACCTGAAAGTTCACACAACAATCACAATAGATTCACTTTTGTCACCAAGACTTTAATACATGTTTCTTGGAGGCATACTTATATAAACAATAAGAATTACTTTTGCTCTAAATTTCTATGTGCACAGAAATGTATTTATCATAAAATTGATATTGCATACAAAACATAGCATTAAATTCAATATCTGTTGAGAATAATTTGTTTTCTAACTCTCCTCCTTATAAGAATGCAGATTTGACTGAACTTTAATCTTATAGACAGAATATCTTTTTCTTTGAAGAAAGTGATAATGGCATAGCAACATACCATCTATTAATTGTAATTCTATTTTCAAATACTTAGGTTAAGTGCACTGATGTGGGAGTGTCATATCAATCTGTTGATTTCATTGGTTAAGTAATAAAGAAACTGCTTGGCCCTCATAGGTTAAAACATAGGTGGGTGGAGTAAACAGAATAGAATGCTGGGAGGAAGAGGAAGTGAGCTCAGATGCAGGGCAGCTCCTCTGAGAGACAGATGCCATGTTCTCCTCTCCAGAGCAGATGCAATGAAGCTCTGACCCAGGATGGACGTAGGCTAGAATCTTCCTGGTAAGCGCACCTTGGGGTGCTACACACATGAATAGAAATGGGCCAAGCAGTGTTTAAAAGAATACAATGCGTGTGTTATTATTTTGGGTATAAAGCTAACCATGCAGGAGCCGGGCTGTGGGAAGAGGCCCGCAGCTCCCCTCAACAGGATGGCGCCCAGACGTGGATGACTGAATCCACTGAAAGCCTGAGAAAGCTTGGGAAAGAATAGAGTAAATCATGTTTTCTTGGTAGCAACAATTTCTCGGGTCTGCTCTGCCTGCTAGAGGCAAGCAAGCACTCTCATCTAAGAGAGGCTTCCTGACTCAGCTTCAGCTGCAAAACCCTGCAGCTCATTAAGAGGTCCTGCCACGAAACACTTAAATGGTATTGATAAAAGCTGACTGAATGCTTGTTTGTTTTCGGCCGTAGCAAAAAAAAAAAAAAAAAAGTTGTGCTGTTCTAAAATGCTGGCGTTCTGGTCTATCCTGCCAGGGCAAACTGACTGTTTGAGGCAGGAGGGCCGACTACAGAGAGAGGACTTGATTGTTGTCTGTGGACATAATGCTGCAGTTTGCTTGTTGGCAAGGACCTTGAAACGCCACAGAGTTGTGGTGATAAACATGGCTACAGCCGGTACCTCCATCATGAGGCTGGAAAGCTAAGGAATGTGCTGGATCTAGCTGGCAAAGTCATAGCTTTCGTCCTACTGATATTGCTTGGTAAATTAAAGACTCATGTGGTCAGAAAAAGAGAGATATACAGTAAAGAGAGATTCAAAGACAAAGAAAACTTTAAATGATTTACAGTGTGTTTAAAAATATATGCAGGCTAAATGTTTTTTTTTTCTTTTTTTTTTTTTGCATTTTCCTTTTTTTTATTTTTTTTTATTTTTTTTCCTTGCTGATTTTTTTATTAATTAATTAATTTAATTATTAAAGATTTCTGCCTCTTCCCCACCACCACCTCCCGTTCCCTCCCATTCCCCCAATCAAGTCTTCCTTCCTCCTCAGCCCAAAGAGCAAGCAGGTTTCTCTGCCCTGTGGGAGGTCCAAGGACCACCCACCTCCATCCAGGTCTATTAAGGTGAGCATCCAAACTACCTGGGCTCCCACAAAGCCATTACATGCAATAGGATCAAGAACCCATTGCCATTGTTCTTCAGTTCTCAGTAGTCCTCATTGTCCATTATGTTCAGCGAGACCGGTTTTGTCCCATGCTTTTTCAGTCCCCGGCCAGCTGGCCTTGGTGAGTTCCCGATAGATCATCCCTATTGCCTCAGTGTGTGGGTGCACCCCTCGCCGTCCTGAGTTCCTTGCTCGTGCTCACTCTCCTTCTGCTCCTCCTTTGGATCGTGAGACTTCAGTCCAGTGCTCCAATGTTGGTCTCTGTCTCTGTCTTCTTTCATCGCCTGATGAAGGTTAATATTCAGGGGGATGCTTATATGTTTTTCTTTGGGTTCACCTTCTTATTTAGCTTCTCTAGAGTCACGAATTATAGTCTCAATGTCCTTTATTTATGGCTAGAAACCAAATATGAGTGAGTACATCCCATGTTCCTCTAAATTCAAGAAGTCATTGTTTTTTACTGCTGAGTAGTACTCTAATATGTATATATTCCATACTTTCTTCATCCATTCTTCCATTGAAGGACATCTAGGTTGTTTCCAGGTTCTGGCAATTACAAACAATGCTGCTATGAACATAGTTGAGCATATACTTTTGTTGTATGTTTGGGCATCTCTTGGGTATATTCCCAATAGTGGTATTGCTGGGTCAAGAGGTAGGTTGAACCCGACTTTCCTGAGAAACCGCCACACTGCTTTCCAAAGTGGTTACACAAGTTTGCATTCCCACCAGCAATGGATGAGAGTGCCCCTTTCTCCACAACCTCTCCAGCAGAGGCTATCATTGGTGTTTTTGATTTTAGCCATTCTGACCGGTGTAAGATGGTATCTTAATGTTGTCTTGATTTGCATTTCCCTGATTGCTAAGGAAGTTGAGCATGATCTTAAGTGACTTTTGGCCATTTGAACTTCTTCTGTTGAAAAGTCTCTGTTCAGCTCAGTGCCCCATTTTATAATTGGATTGATTAACCTTTTACGGTCTAATTTCTTGAGTTCTTTGTATATTTTGGATATCAGACCTTTGTCAGTTGTGGGGTTGGTGAAGATCTTCTCCCAGTCAGTGGGTTGCCGTAGTAGGAGACTTCAACACACTTCTCTCACCAATGGACAGGTCAATCAGACAGAAAACTAATAGAGAATTAAGAGAATTGTTGGAGGTAATGAATCAAATGGACTTAACAGACATCTATAGAACACTCCACCCAAATAGGAAAGAATACACCTTCTTCTCTGCAGCTCATGGAACCTTCTCGAAAATTGACCACATACTTGGAAACAAAGGAAACCTCCACAGATACAAAAAAATATCAGTGTCCACCTGTGTCTTATCAGATCACCACGGATTAAAGTTAGAAGCCACCAACAAAGCTACCCCCAGAAAGCAGGCTAAATGTTAAAGTTCTTAAAAGTATTAAAGGAAGAAAGAAAGTAGTTGGGTGTGGTAGTACACACCTTTAATCCCAACACTTTGGAGGCAGAGGGAGATTGACCTTTGTGACTTCAAGGTGTGGTAGCACACGCCTTTAATCCCAATACCTGAGAGACAGAGACAGAAGGATCTCTGAGAGTTCAAGGACAGCCTGGTCTACAGAGTTATTCCAGGACAAATATATACAGAGAATATAAAACAAAAGTAAAAATAAACAAAATAGGGTTAAAATAAAGCTGCACAAAAATGGAAAATACACAGAGAATCTTGATACTGTATGCTATTATGCTCTCTTTGAATTGTTTTAATGCTGAGGAAGGAGCAACAGATGCTAAAAGATATTTGTTTATAAATGCTGCTGAACTAATCCAAGATAGATATTTTCAAAATACCTTGACTTCAGAATTTGGATCTAAGGATATGATACTTTGGAAAAGAGTTTCTTCTTTTGTTTTCACAGAGGATGAGACTCTTTGGATTACTTCTATTTCAATATGGTATGATGGACCACGCCCTCCTGAAAGGCTGCTGTGAACACCTTCAAAAAATTACTTCACTCAATTGATGACTGAAATGAACCTAGAACATAGGTTATACCCTGAAGTATCTGATTAACAGCGCCCCCATTCAGCAGGAAGCAGTTTGGAGAGAAAAAACTGTGCCCATATTCCCAAATATTGTTTATAAATATTCTTTTACATTTAAAGGGGGATATGATATAGGTATGAATAATTTGCATTGCTATAGATTTTAAGGTCAATTTTATTATATGTATATGTATTTCTGATCTTGATTAAGGTATTGTGATTGTGTAGTTCATTTAAAAATGTAATGTATAATTACGAAATATAGGTTGCTAATGGATAATTATTAATAATAGTCAAGCTTGGAGTCACGTTAGTTAGATTTTCTAGATGTACATAGATATATTTTAGATAGGTATTCTTCATATCTTTCAAAGATTATAGAATATGGTATTTTAAATGTTTTAATAACTTAGGGTTTTTCATGACATTAAGACACTCTGCTCCTGGCAGCACCAATCTACTTTAAGAAGAAGATGGGCATTGAAGAGGCTCCTTATGGAGTTTGTTAGACATTTGGGCAAGAAACTGCTCTTGCCTGGACTGTTGCATAAACTGGACACAAAGAACCCGCAGAGAGAGGACTGCTGAACTTGCCTAAAGGTGAGATGATCTTTCGGGGTTCCTGATTCATGAAAGAGTCTGCGAGACATTCTGCAGGACACAGCAGATAGTGACTGAACTGCCTTTGAAATTTCCTGCTTCATGGAAATGTCTGCTGGAAACTATGGGCCTGTAGGCCAAAGATGGATGCCCCAATGGTACAGAGAAACTTTGGGTGACTGTCAAGGCAGTGAGATGTCTCTGTCATTTCTAGAGTTTGAAAGTTGCTTATTTTTTGTTTGCTTGAGTAATATTGTATCCTTCTCGAGTCTTTGATGGAGTTGAAGAATAGTTATAGTTTTCCTTAGTTATGATAAAGATAAAATAGATGTAAATATTGTAATTTTTACTTGATAACTGTTTTGTTATATTTAATTTTGCTATGTTAAAGTTAAAGCCTTCCTTTTTTTGTTTAAACAGAAAAAGGGGAAGTGATGTGGGAGTGTCATATCAATCTGTTGATTTCATTGGTTAAGTAATAAAGAAACTGCTTGGCCCTCATAGGTTAAAACATAGGTGGGTGGAGTAAACAGAATAGAATGCTGGGAGGAAGAGGAAGTGAGCTCAGATGCAGGGCAGCTCCTCTGAGAGACAGATGCCATGTTCTCCTCTCCAGAGCAGATGCGATGAAGCTCTGACCCAGGATGGACGTAGGCTAGAATCTTCCTGGTAAGCGCACCTTGGGGTGCTACACACATGAATAGAAATGAGCCAAGCAGTGTTTAAAAGAATACAATGTGTGTGTTGTTATTTTGGGTATAAAGCTAACCATGCGGAAGCCGGGCTGTGGGAAGAGGCCCGCAGCTCCCTACTACAGTGCACTTTTGCAACATTAAATAATTGTCCCAAACTTCTGTGAGATTCCATTGAGTTTGTACAAAAAAAAAGGCCAACTCATAATGAATATCTACCTTAGTTCTCTACTGTGTCTGAAATATAGAAATTATTGCTATAGGGATATTTACCCCAAGAAAAACAAATAACATTTTGTAGCAACGATTTCCCCAATTTTGATTGGGGAAAACTCTCAATTACTTCATAGAATTTTTATTTTCAAACTTTTTTCTGAATTGAACCAATATATTAATTTGTTTTTGGAGTTTTCATTTAATATTTTTCATGAACATATGATAAATATCTTCCTCAAACAATCATGAGTTGCTAAACATTACATAAACTTATATTCCATAAATTAAGGGTGAAGAACAATAGAGAAAAGAAAAGGTCATGTACTATCATTACTTCCCATTGGGACAATCTAGATATGATACAGTCTAGATAGTATATCACCCACACAAAAGGACACAGGCCTGCAGGGAGACAGAATAACTGAAAGGCATAAAATTAAAGAATGTACAAAAAGAGATTACTTTTCAATTCAGCAGGGGTCTGTAATTGGACACTGCTCAGGTGCAGAAGAAAAGCACTCAGGTTGAAAGCAAAGCAGTTCAGTAACAGATAACACTATAAATAATAAGCTGTTTTCTTGTGAGTTAATCATGACCAACTGAATGTTGAAAATGTTAGAGCTGCCAAGGTCAGTTGCTGTTCAACTGACAGCAGCACTGACCTAGAGACAATTACACAGAGTCTATAAATTAAATTTGAAGAATCAGAAAGGATTATCTTTGGTTCAAGAGACAATATTCAGAACAATGACATCTGGGGTATTTTACTGGAAGTAAATAGGTTCATTCAACACTACAAGGTGGGGAAAGTTACTGTTTAAAGCAAACACACCAATGCAAGCCATAAACTAGTATTTAGGTATAATCAAAATATATGCACTTCTCTCTATGTCATGATATCTTCTCTAAGGCTTTTAGAAATTGTTGTGGTCTTTGGGGGTGGGGTGGGGTTGATGCATTTTAAAATCACATAAAGACATGATAAGTGTACTACTAATGAAGAGAGAATACTAGTAGGAAGTAAAGAAAACCAATAAAATTTTGAAGAGACAAAATTTGTTTTCTGAGAATGCGCAAATTAACTGCAAGTAATTTTCAAATAAATTACTGATAGAAATGCAACATTCTGAAAACTTGCTTGATTGCTTTTGTCCTTTACAGGGTAAGTGTAAAGTAACACTAACCAAAAGCTTTTGGATTGAGTAATCCTTGTGTATCACCTTCCAAACTCTAAATTAAGAGATCCATATAGACAAAAGCATATTGTATCCCTATTGCTTAATCTCATTAGAGGGATTTCTCTGGGACTTTGTGGGAATATTTAGATTTTTTTCCAGATCATGTAAGAACACTGAAAATTTAACAGAGATTTTGATGTATACACAAGTCATGGATAATAAAAAATGATCCCTAAAGCACTCTGCAAACACTTAGTCCATTTATAGATGCTCTGTGCTGTGCTTGATAGAATAGGGATGTGTTATATTGTACCAGAGGCATTATCTCTATCGCTAAAGCTTTAAACAACCCCATTCTATATATTATTAATATATTTTGAATGATATGAACAACTGAAAAAGGTAATAAGGTTTCAAAAAGAAGTGTTCTCTTAGTATAGATTTTTTTTAATTTAAAGAGGATGGCATACTCAAAATTACCTCTGAGTTTCTACAAAGAAAAATAAGATAATCAGAGAAGTATGAAAGTATATGAAAAGGAAAATCATGTTTTTTTTCCTTGTTTGTTACAATTTTCTTTTGTGATGTTTTCTTGTAACTGTTATAATTTCATACTGTTTTCAGCGTTTACTATTTTTCAACATTACAATGATAAGAAAGAGAGTACCTGCATAGAAAAGCATCTATGAAAGCTTGCTTCCTTATAATTTCCTTCCTATTATTCATAATTCTCCTCTAAGTATGCTTATAACTTGAAAAATATTCAATACTTAAGTAATTGTGGAATCATAGATTCTCCTGCTTACTTATCACCAAGCCCACAACTTTAGGGAAACAACAGTTATGAATACATTAGGTAGTTATACTAAATTACATAATAATTTATATTCTTAGGATACAAAGAAATAAAACACTTAAATGCTAGAGATTTACTAATATTTTGGAATATATAAATTTCTGGAAACAATCAAATGATCATCCATAACACCCTTGACAAAGCCTCCTGAGGTGTTTGGTTTGTGCATAGATTCCATACCTATACCTATTTTTCTGAAGCATCCTTGGAAATATTTGATCTTTTTTCACTTTTGAAAGTTTTTTTTTGCCTTTACAGGAGATTTAGATTCACAAGAAAAATTGTTGAAATTTACATATAAATACTTTGTACCTTCTGTCCCAATACATGTTTATCCTCTCTGATATCAATACTTTTTTTTTATCAGTTTTATGCTTAAGAAAATAGATGAGTTCCCATCACCATATATATCACCCAAACTCCATCTTTGCTTTACAGTTAACTCATAATTCTTATAAATTCTGGAAAAACTATAAAAAGATGTTCTTCATTGTATCATTCCAGAGTAGTTTCATTATATATATATAAATGTACACATATATATGTAATTTTCATTTTTTTATCTTTTTTATTTTATTTTATTTTATCTTTATTGAAAAAAAAATTTTCCGCCTCCTCCCCGCCTCCCATTTCCTCCCCCTCCTCCCGCCCCTCTCCCCCTCCCCCCACTCCTCTTCTCCTCCCTCTCCAGTCCCAGGAGCAGTCAGGGTTCCCTGCCCTGTGGAAAGCCCAAGGTCCTAAACCCTCCATCCAGGTCTAGGAAGGTGAACATCCAAACTGTCTAGGCCCCCTCAAAGCCAGAACATGAAGTAGGACCAAAACCCCGTGCCACTGTCCTTGGCCTCTCCTCAGCTCTCATTGTCCGCCATATTCAGAGAGTCCGGTTTTATCCCATGCTTTTTCAGTCACAGTCCAGCTGGCCTTGGTGAGCTCCCAATAGATCAGCCCCACTGTCTCAGTGCGTGGGTGCACCCCTCGTGGTCCTGACTTCGTTGTACATGTTCTCCCTCCTTCTGCTCCTCATTAGGACCTTGGGAGCTCAGTCCGGTGCTCCAGTGTGGGTCTCTGTCTCTATCTCCATCCATCGCTAGATGAAGGTTCTATGGTGATATGCAAGATATTCATCAGTATGGATATAGATTATGTTCATTTCAGGTTCCCTATCCTCAGGTGCCCAAGAAACTAACTGGGGACATTGCCCTGGGCATCTGGTAGCCACTCCAAGTTCAAGTCTCTTGCCAACCCTTAGGTGGCTCCCTTAACTAAGATATGAGTTTCCCTGCTCCCCTATCCAACCTTCCTATATCCCCAATCATCCCATTTCCCCGAGTTCCCTTCATCCTCTCCTTCACACTTTCCTCTCTCCATCTCCCCTTACCGCCATCCCACCCCACCTGCAAGATTTCAATTTTTTTGCCTGGCAATCTTGTCTATTTCCCATAGCCAGGAGGATAACTATGTTTTTCCTTGGGTTTGCCCTCTTGTTTAGCTTCTTTAGGACCACAAATTATAGACTCAGTGGCCCCCTATCCATGGCTAGAAACCAATTATGAGTGAGTACATCCCATGATCTTCTTTTTGGGTCTGGGTTACCTCACTCAGGATAGTATTTTCTATTTCCATCCATTTGCATACAAAATTCGAGAAGTCATTGTTTTTTACCGCAGATTAGTACTCTAATGTGTATATATTCCACACTTTCTTCATCCATTCTTCCATTGAAGGACACCTAGGATGCTTCCAGGTTCTGACTATTACAAATAATGCTGCTATGAACATAGTTGAACAAATGCTTTTGTCATATGATAAGGGATCTCTTGGGTATATTCCCAAGAGTGGTATTGCTGGGTCCAGGGGTAGGTTGATCCCAATTTTTCTGAGAAACCTCCACACTGATTTCCAAAGTGGTTGCACAAGTTTGCAGTCCCACCAGCAATGGATGAGGGTACCCCTTTCTCCACAATCTCTCCAGCAAAGGCTATCCTTTGTGTTTTTGATTTTAGCTATTCTGACAGGTGTAAGATGATATCTCAAAGTTGTTTTGATATGCATTTCTCTGATCGCAAAGGAGGTTGAGCGTGACCTTAAGTATCTTTTGGCCATTCGAACTTCTTCTCTTGAGAATTCTCTGTTCAGTTCAGTGCCCCATTTTTTAATTGGGTTAATTATCATTTTAACGTCAGGTTTCTTGAGTTCTTTATATATTTTGGAGATCAGACCTTTGTCTGTTGCGGGGTTGGTGAAGATCTTCTCCCAGTCAGTAGGCTGCCTTTTTGTCTTAGTGACAGTGTCCTTTGCTTTACAGAAGCTTCTTAGTTTCAGGAGGTCCCATTTATTCAATGTTGCCCTTAATGTCTGTGCTGCTGGGGTTATACATAGGAAGCGATCTCCTGTGCCCATATGTTGTAGGGTACTTCCCATTTTCTCTTCTATCAGGTTGAGTGTGTTCAGATTGATATTGAGGTCTTTGATCCATTTGGAATTGAGTTTTGTGCATGGTGATAGATATGGGTCTATTTTCATTCTTCTACAGGTAGACATCCAGTTGTGCCAGAACCATTTGTTGAAGATGCTTTCTTTCTTCCACTGTACACTTTTAGCTCCTTTATCGAAAATGTGGTGTTCATAGATTTGTTGGTTAAAATCCGGGTCTTCTATATGATTCCATTGGTCGACTTCTCTGTTTTTATGCCAGTACCATGCTGTTTTCATTACTGTAGCTCTGTAATAGAGTTTGAAGTCAGGGATGGTAATGCCTCCAGAAGTTCCTTTATTGTATAACATTGTTTTGGCTATCCTGGTTTTTTTGTTTTTCCATATAAAGTTGATTATTGTCCTCTCAAGATCTGTGAAGAATTTTGATGGGACCTTGATGGGGATTGCATTGAATCTATAGATTGCCTTTGGTAGAATTGCCATTTTTACTATGTTGATCCTCCCAATCCAAGAGCAAGGGAGATCCTTCCATTTTCTGGTATCCTCTTCAATTTCTTTCTTCAAAGACTTAAAGTTCTTGTCAAATAGATCTTTCACTTCCTTGGTTAGAGTTACCCCAAGATATTTTATGTTGTTTGTGGCTATCGTGAAAGGTGATGATTCTCTTATTTCCCTCCCTGCTTCCATATCCTTTGTGTATAAGAGGGCGACCGATTTTTTTGGAGTTGATCTTGTATCCTGCCACATTACTAAAGGTATTTATCAGCTGTAGAAGTTCTTTGGTGGAGTTTTTGGGGTCGCTTAAGTACACTATCATATCATCTGCAAATAACACAAGTTTAACTTCTTCTTTTCCAATTCGAATCCCCTTGATCCCCTTATGTTTTCTTATTGCTATTGCTAAGACTTAAAGAACTATATTGAAGATGTATGGGGAGAGTGGACAGCCTTGACGTGTTCCTGATTTTAGTGGGATGGCTTTAAGTTTCTCTCCATTTAATTTGATGTTAGCTGTCAGCTTGCTGTAAATAGCTTTAATTAAATTTAGGTATGACCCTTGTATCCCTAATCTCTCCAAGACTTTTATCATAAAGGGATGTTGAATTTTGTCAAATGCTTTTTCAGCATCTAATGTAACTATCATATGGTTTTTTTTCTTTCAGTTTATTTATATGATGGATTACATTGATAGATTTGCGTATGTTAAACCAGCCCTGCATCACTGGAATAAAGCCTACTTGATCATAATGGATAATTTTTCTAATGTGTTCTTGGTTTCAGTTTGCCAGTATTTTGTTGAGGATTTTTGCGTCGATGTTCATGAGTAAGAATGGCCTGTAATTCTCTTTCTTGGTTGAGTCTTTGTGTGGTTTTTGTATCAGAGTTACTGTAGCTTCATAAAAGGAATTTGGCAATGACTCTTCTGTTTCTATATTGTGAAATCCATTTAGGAGTATAGGTATTAGGTCTTCTTGGAAGTTCTGGTAGAATTCTGCATTGAAACCATCTGGTCCTGGACTTTTTTTGGAAGGGAGGTTTTTGATAACAGCTTCTAATTCTTCGCGACTCACAGGTCTATTTAGGTTGTTTACCTGGTCCTGGTTTAACTTTGGTATATGGCATTCATCTAAAAAAATGTCAATTTCTTTAACATTTTCCACTTTTGTGGCATACAGGCTTTTGTAGTAAGATCTAATGATTCTCTGAATTTCCTCTGTGTCTGTGGTTATGTTCCCCTTTTCATTTCTGATTTTATTAATTTGCAAATTCTCTCTCTGCCGTTTGATTAGTTTGGATAGGGGTTTATCAATCTTGTTGATTTTCTCCAGGAACCAGCTTTTTGTTTCATTGATTCTTTCAATTGTTTTCTGTGTTTCTATTTTGTTGATTTCAGCCGTTAGTTTGATTATTTCCAGTCTTCTACTCCTTCTAAGTGAGTCTGCTTCTTTTTTTTCTAGAGCTTTCAGGTGGGCTGTTAAGTCTCCAATATGTGCTTTCTCTGTTTTCTTTCAGTGGGCACTTAGTGCTATGAACTTTCCTCTCAGGACTGCTTTCATAGTGTCCCATAGGTTTGAGTATGTTGTTTCTTTATTTTCATTGAATTCAAGGAAGACTTTAATTTCTTTCTTTATTTCTTCCTTAATCCAGGTATGGTTCAGTAGTTGACTCTTCAGTTTCCATGACTTTTTAGGCTTTCTGTGGGTAGCATTGTTGTTGAATTCTAGCTTTAATCTATTGTGATCTGATAAAATACAGGTGGTTACAGATTTTTTTTTGTAACTCTGGATGTTTGCTTTGTTACCGAGTATGTGGTCAATCTTCGAGAAGTTTCCTTGAGCTGCAGAGAAGAAGGTATATGCTTTCCGATTTGGGTGGAATATTCTCTAGATGTCTGTTAAGTCCATTTGATTCATTACCTCCATTAATTCTCTTATTTATCTGTTAGGTTTCTGTCTAATTTACCTGTCCATTGGTGAGAGAGGAGTGTTAAAGTCTCCTACTATTAATGTGTGCGGTTTGATTGCTGCCTTGAGTTTTAGCAATGTTTCTTTTACATAAGTGGTTGCTTTTATATTAGGGGCATAGATATTCAGGATTGAGACTTCATCCTGATGAATTGTTCCTGTTATGAGTAGAAATGTCCCTCTCCATCTCTTCTGATTGATTTAAGTTTGAAGTCAACTTTGTTAGAAATTAGTATGGCCACACCAGCTTGTTTCTTAGGTCCATTTACTTGATAAGCCTTATCCCAACCCTTTACTCTGAGTAGGTGTCTGTCTTTGTGGTTGAGGTGTGTTTCTTGTAAACAGCAGAATGTTGGATCCTGTTTTCGTATCCAGTCTCTTAGTCTGTGCCTTTTTATAGGTGAGTTGAGTCTATTGACATTAAGTGATATTAATGACCAGTGGTTGTTTACTCCCGTCATTTTTTTAGTAGTAAATTTTGTGTGTTTCCCTTCTTTGAGTTGCGCTGGTGAAAGGTCTCTAGTTGTCTGAGATATTGTGGTCATTGTTGGACTCCTTGGTTAGTGATTTTCCTTCTATTACTTTCTGTAAGCCTGGATTTGTGGCTACGTATTGTTTAAATTTGTTTTTATCCTGGAAAATTTTGTTTTCTCCATTTATAGTGAATGAAAGTTTGGCTGGGTATAGTAGTCTGGGCTTGTATCCATGGTCTCTTAGTTTCTGCAGTACATCTATCCAGGACCTTCTGGCTTTCATGGTTTCCATAGAGAAGTCAGGTGTAAGTCTGATAGGCTTACCTTTATAAGTAACTTGGCCTTTTTCCTTTGCAGCTCTTAATAGTCTTTCTTTGTTCTGTATGCTTTGTGTTTTGATTATTATATGGTGAGGGGATGTTTTTTTTGTGATCCAGCCTATTCGGTGTTCTGTATGCTTCATGAACCTTCGTAGGTATATCTTTCTTTAGGTTAGGAAAGTTTTCTTCTATAATTTAATTAAATATATTTTCTGGACCATTGAGCTGTGCTCCTTCCCCTTCTTCTAATCCTATTATTCTTAGGTTTGGTCTTTTTATTGTGTCCCATATTTCCTGAATGTTTTATGATGAGAGTTTGTTGGTCTTGCTGTTTTCTTTGATCAGCGTGTTTATTTTCTCTATGGTATCTTCCGAATCTGAGATTCTTTCTTCTATCTCTTGTATTCTGTTGGTTATGCTTGTTTCTGTAGTCTCTAATCGTTTACCTAGATTTTCCATGTCCAGCCAGCCTTCTGTTTGTGTTTTCTTCTTTGCCTCCATTTCAGTTTTCAAGACTTGAACTGTTTCCATTAATGTTTGATTGTTTTTCCTTGGTTTCCTAGGGTATCATTCACTGATTTACTCAATTCCTCAAACTTTCTGTTATACTTCTCATCCATTTCTATAAGGGCATGTTTTACATGCTATTTAAGGGCATCAATCACTTTCATAAAGTCAATTTTTTCTACTTCTTCATGATTAAGGTGTTCATGTCCTCCTGTTGTGAGGTCGCTGGGTTCTGGTGGTTTCATATTATTTTTCAGATTGTTGGGTGAATTCTTGCATTGGCGCCTGCCCATCTCTTCCTCCGAATGCTCTCCTATGGATCTTCTTTTACAGGATCAGGTCTCCTTGCCTACTGTTGTACCTTCCCAGTGATGGTACTCCCTAGTGATGGTTATCCTGGTGTTCCAGTGATGGCTCTCCTGGTGACAATATCAGATCTCCGTGCCTAATGATGGCTCTCCTGGTGCCAAGATTAGCTCTCCGTGCCCAATGATGGCTCTCCTGGTGCTGAGATCAGATCTCCGTGCTGGTTGGGTAGTTCGTAAACAAAGCACCTACCTTGCTTGGTGCAGGCAGTCCAGTGAAACAAAGGAACTCCCGCCCGCCTGTTTGCTCTGAGGATTCGCTCCCAGCACCCAGACAGGCTGAGCTAGGTGGTGTTATGTGCCCAAAGAAGGAAGGGGGCAGAAGGAAGAAGGGTTCTGGATGCAAGCTGGGTGGGGTAGGAAGACTGTAATTTTCATTTTTGAGGTCAAAGTGAGTTCCAGATCTGCCATGGCTACATAGTAATACCATTTTTGTTCTTGTATTTATGTTACTTTTGTTTCTTTCTTTTCTATTCTATTTTGTTTTAAGTGAACTTGAAATAGTTATAGATACATATCAAACTCTAGGGAAAATGACATCTAGGAATAAAATGACAATTTTGTTATCAGCACAAAACATATGCTAAGAACATAACACAATGAAATCATACAAAATTCTCAGTTAAAAATGAAAGGCAGAGAGAAGAATAGAGCCAAACATAAGAATAAAGTGCATGGGCACCAAGTTTGAGCACTGCCAATTGCACTAACTACCGTTCAATGTATATCAGTACCCACTGTAAATGTCATGGACTAAACACACACAGATATCAGGGTGAACAAAAAAAAGACTCAATAAGATTTCATTTTAAACTTGCACATAGATTATAAGTGAATGTGTTTATAAGGTACAGCATTCTGATAATACTATAACAGGCAGAGTAGAAGTATCCCAGGTAGGATAGATTTAAAAGCAAGGAAAGTTTTGGTTATGTTTTTTATGTGTGTCATATGCTGAAGTCATTAAGACACATATAAACAAAAATACAAAGGTGGCAAATATACATATAAAAATATATTTCACATCACATATCTTCAGAGAGATCGAAACTCAAATGAGCTCATAGTGGACCACCAATCATCCCATATGATGGCAATGATATAGAAAACTCAGAGCTCTCCTTTTTTCTGCCTTCTGAGTACTGGGATTAAAGCTGTATTCTACTATACCTGTCCTTAAAGGATAGTAATTTTTTATAATTGAAAAAAATCTAATCTCATATATATATATATATATATATATATACACATATATAATACATATATGCACATGCATAGTATATACACATAAACACATATATATTCTCCTCAGAGATGCTATTCTCTTATTTATCCCATCTCTCTCTTCATCTTCAATGCCTCTGATATGAAATACAAAGGACATTATTAAACTCCATTAGAACGTCATCCAGATTGCCAGACAATGCCCATTTATGTGTTCTGTATTTGCAAGACACATGTTTTTGTAGCCATCTACAGAAACAGAAACTAGGTAGTCCTTATATTCTATTCCTCACTAAAATTTCACCATAACTGGCTTTCCTGTCAGTTCTTTGACAAAAGATTTGAGATGAGGCTGTAAACTTATCCCACTTGTCAGCAATCCCGCTGCTGCTGGTCTTCCATGACTGAAGCAACTGCCCCATGAACCAGAATTGATCTTAGCTGGAGTTTATTGTGTAGATGAGAATGACCTTAAATTTCTAAACTTCTTACCTTTCACCTATGGAGATGGAGACCTTGTACAGCATGTGTGTGTCACCATACTCAGTTTGTGGAGTGATGGGAAACTAAACATTTCACAGTTAGCAAGCACCATGTTAACCCATTGTCATTGTCAGACCCACATTTTATTCTATAGTAAAAGTCCTGTTCTGTGAGACACGTAAATGATTATTTCATTATAAGGCTTAAATACAGTCAGCTGAGTGACAGGAAGTACTCAAGTGAAAAGAAATGAAAGCCCACACTGTACTCAATTTCGTTTCTTACAGCTGATTGATTTGGCACTTGAACAAAAGACAGAAGTACATATCCCACAATCACCAAACTATAAGATAACTGTTATTCATATCTAATTCTTTTTTTTTTTTGAGACAAGGTTTTTCTGTGGTTTTGGAGCCTGTCCTGGAACTAGCTCTTGTAGACCAGGCTGGTCTCGAACTCACAGAGATCCGCCTGCCTCTGCCTCCCGAGTGCTGGGATTAAAGGCGTGCGCCACCACCGCCCGGCTTCATATCTAATTCTTAATTCAACATATTCACCATGTATCTGAAAGGCTTTCATATTTATACAACGTTATTTTGTTTGCAGAAAGAACTATGCAAAGGAAAACAACTAGGCTTTTAATCCCAGCTCTCAGGGGGGCAGAGGCAGGCAGAACACTATGAGTTAGAGGCCAACTTGATTTGTACAGTGAGTTCCAGGACAGCCAGGGTTGTAAACTGAGACCTTATCTCAAAAAAAGAAAGAAAGAAAGAAAGACTCACACACACAACACACACACTTGCATGCACACATGCACACACACATGAGAGAATTAAGTCAATCAAAGGAAGAAAACTATTATGTCTTTTCTCAGTCATTATCCCAAGATCTCACATAGAGAAATTATGTAATTGTAATGGACAAAAAAGTAAAAGGAAACTTCTAGGATATCAAAGAAAAGGAATAAGAGGTGAAAGGTGTAATTAAAGAAAAGGAAGGGAGAAATGGAGATAATATGCTTGACATAGTATATTCATTTGCATGAATACTCAAAAATAAAATTAAATCTAAAAATATATTTTCTCATTAAATGTATCATTAGTTAATATCACTTGGTATTGGAACTATGCATATGGAATGATGATTTTCAACAAAAGGTTAAAAGGTCAATAATAAATGATAGAAAGAAGTAGTTTTCAAAAGCAAATGTGGAGTTTTCAAAATTTTACCAAAAAAAAATTACCATTAAATTTAGGATTCATCCTCAGATGAAGTTGGTAAGCTTGCAAAAATACTTGTTCATGGTTTATGTGTTTTTCTAAGATCCACGGCTCTATGGTTTGATAAATAAATATAACCAATAGAATACTCCAAATCAAAATTTGTCTGATATCATTACCATATTTTTTAATAATATTCTTCTTGTATTTAAAGTTAACTTGGCACCTTGTGCTGTTCCATGTAAGTTGAGTACAAGTTTCTTAATGACATTATCCTTGAGCTTAGTACGTTTTCTTAAAAGACAACCAGAAATCTGAGCAAATCTCTATATTTTTGTTTGTAATTGTTCAATAAAACCAAACTAATTAGATTTTGAATGTGAATATATGGAAAGGCTTTTTATTATTAGAAATTCACTCATGAGTTTATAGAGGTTTGTACCTCCAAAATCAGCAGTGGAAAACTGCAGCCTCAAGATAAAGGATAGAAGATGATACTAACAGCATCTGAAGGCAGCTTGCTGGAATTTTTTCTACCTCGGTGAATCTAGTTTATTTTTATTCTACCTGGACCTTCAATTTATTGGGTCATAAAACTCATTACTTCTTACATTTAATCTTATCAAAGTGGACAAATCAACTATCACTCTTTGTTATAGAAAATATTTCATACCTAATTATCACATTGAAATTACTATTTCATTTTATATTTTGTCTTCACTTTTAAATTTCATAAAATCCAAAAGCCCCCAGTCATCTAGGAGAGACAATTAATGGAAAATAATCACATTAACCTTAAACCTATTTATTCCATTTGCTGTTGTTATACTGAAGTATCAATGGCTATCATAAATGAAGGAATCATTATTTTGATATATGGAAAGAAAATTCCATGCTAATCACACTTCCCTAGGTAGATGTACGCTTATACGTTTGTCATATATGGGTTCTGCTACCAAAGGTTTCTCAATACAAGACAATAGTTACATGAAATGTTGCTGATCAGAATAGTGAAAAAGAGGTAAATATTATCTTAAATTATCAATAGCAATCAGACAACTTGAAATGTTTATTATCTATTTATCAAATATTATCTAATGCATATGTTAACACTATTAGTTCTCACCAAAAAGAATGAATGGAAGTGATAGCATCATCTGCCTTAATTCATGAAGGAAAATTTTAGGAATATGTGCTTTACATGATAAAAGAGAAGATTGCTTTATAAAAATATTCAAGTTACTTAATTTATGATGGGAATAATACTGGAATCTATTATTCATATTTTTGGATTTATCCACAAAATTCCACAATCATTTTTGTTCAATTCTTTCACTTTATTAGGATCCAAGAGAAGGCAAATAACTCATATTCTATGATTCTAGCTTCCGTCATAAACAATTATTGTGAAATTTGTCATAATTAAAAATTGCAGGTAAGAGAGAAAAAGTGACAACACCAGAATTTGTGTGTAGAGTTTTTATTGGGGGAAAGGAAGGAGAGAGGGGAGAGGAAAAGGATGCATAGAGCAGCCTCATGGTGAGGGAATGAGAGGGAATGAGTGGTAGAGAAGAGGGAGAAAGCAGGCTGTGTTCCACCTTTGAAAGGTAGGAGCACAATGCATGTCCATAGAGACAACAGAGCAGTCTAAGGTACCACCTGCATACTAGGCATGTGCACAGGGATGGTGCACAATGCCGGGTCTCCAAATAGTAGGTCTGGTGTGCCCGAATGCAAATATTACATTCCTCAGTTTTATTTATTGTAAAATGATGAGTTTGTGGTGGCAGGTGAAAGAAAATGAGTGTGCCAAGTTCTTGAGAAAGTTTCCTATTGATCTGGGTCATCAGAATCTTGGGGGACATGAGAAAGCTGGTGTGCTGGTCATGTCCTGGGATATATGGTTGTTTCACTTCACTGTCCAGGCTCTGTGGAACTGTCTGGTGACACTTGAACCTGGCAAGATCCTGGCGGTACAGAAGAAAAAAGTTAAGTTTAAGGATTTTCTTTCCTTCGGTCCTGGTAATTGAGGGAGGGGGTGTCACAAGACCAATGATATATTCATATATGTATATATGCATTATAGTACATTTATACATATTCTATAATGAAATGCCTGGTCTCCAGAAAAGTTTTTTTCCCTGAGTTGGGCATTTGGAAAGAGGCTCCCCATGACCTGTAAAGAATAGACCTTATTTAAAGTCTATTCAGGCCAACAAATACCAAGAACATGTGGGATAGTACTTATCTGAATGAATTTTACATGACTGCAGGCATTCCAACTATTAAGATCAGCTTATCTTAACCTAAACTATCCAATCTACATTTTTGCCTCTGAGTTTTTTCTTTTCTATTTCTGTGTACATTTTCTTTTCTTCTTATTTTGTTTTTGGCTATCTTGCTGTGTGGATGGCCCCTGAAGACCTTCTCTTTCCATTCTTGTTCCTTAATCTTTCTTCCTCCTCTTCTCATTTCTCCTTCTATTTATTTTCATGGCCTGCCCATTCCACTTATTGTTTCTTCTGCCTCACTATTGGTTGTTCAGCTCTTTATTAGACCATCAGGTGTTTTAGACAGACACAGTAACACAGATTCACAGAGTTAAACAAATGAAACATAATCAAAATTAACACACCTTAAAATGATATTCTACAACAATATGGCAATCAGATGACATATTTAAAGCTTCCTCAAGTCAATAGAAAAACACTCCATGTTGTATGCCTGTTCACTCATTTGGTCTTCTTACCTATGAAAATGATAATTGTACTTACTACCACCAACCCCTGTCCATATATGTGAGCTCACTTTCTAATGCCCTGTTCTATGAGTTTATCTTAGATCATGTGATCATTAGCAGCATTTCTAATACCTTCATTGTAGTCCTAAGCTTGGCATTCATCTGTACATGATAATGAAACACAAGTTTCAGCTTCAAGGAATCTTGAATCTGGATGTTTATTGTCTAACCTTTACTGGGCTGCTAGAGATGATTAAGTTTTGTTTTTGAATGTGGAAATAGTAATTGGGATCTAAGGATGTATTTTATTTTATTTTTTATTTTTGAGGTTGCTATTTTTTATTTTTATTTTTTATTAAAAATTTCCACCTCCTCCCCTTCTCCCATTTTCCTCCCCTTCCTCCCTCCACCTCCCTCTCCAGTCCAAAGAGCATCAGGCAAGGGGTGCACCCCCCACTGAGATGGCAGGGCTGTTCTAATGGGAACTCACCAAGGCCAGCTGGACTGGGACTGATGAAGCATGTGATCAAACCAGACTCTCTGCATGTGGCTGACAATGAGGGCTGACTGAGAAGCTAAGGACAATGGCACTGGGTTTTGATTCTACTGCATGTACTGGCGTTTTGGAAACCTAGTCTGTTTGGATGCTCACCTTCCTAGACCTGGACGGAGGGGGGAGGACCTTGGACTTCCCACAGGGCAGGGAACCCTGAAAATTTTATTTTGTTTAGAATCATTGTTAAAAAAAAAAAAACTCAGAAAGTTTCTAATGAGAAAGTAACAGCACTCATAAGGTGAACTATTAACAAAATCACAAAAATAGGATATATACTTCGTTGCTCCCGTATCCACCCTTCCTATATACCAACCATCCCAATCCCCCACGCTCCTCCCATCCTCCCCTTCTCACGTTTCTCATCCCATTTCCCCTTTGTCTCATGCCACCTCACCCGCAAGTTCCCAGTTTTTGCCCTGCAATCTTGTCTACTTCCCCTATCCAGGTGGATGACTATACGATTTTCTTTGGGTTCACTTTCTTATTTAACTTCTCTAGGATCACAAATTATATGCTCAATGTCCTTTATTTATGGCTAGAAACCGATTATGAGTGAGTACATCCCATGTTCCTCTTTTTGGGTCTGGGATACTTCACTCAGGATAGTGTTTTCTATTTCCATCCATTTGCACGCAAAATTCGAGAAGTCATTGTTTTTTATCGCTGAGTAGTACTCTAATATGTATATATTCCACATTTTCTTCATCCATTCCTCCATTGAAGGGCATCTAAGTTGTTTCCAGGTTCTGGCTATTACAAACAATGCTGCTATGAACATAGTATATATAGGAAGTATATATCCTAATGAAGGGAGCCACCTTAGGGTTGGCAAGAGACTTGATTCTAGAGGGGTTCACAGGTGTCCAGGGAGATGTCCCCAGCTTGTACCTTGTGCAACTGAGGAGAGGGAACCTGAAATGACCCTATCCTATACTGATGAATATCTTACATATCACCTTAGAACCTTCATCTGATGATGGATCGAGGTAGAGACAGAGACTCAATTTGGAGCAACGGTCTGAGCTCTTAAGGTCCAAATGAGGAGCAGAAGGAGGGAGAACATGAGCAAGGAAATCAGAACCACGAGGGGTACACCCACCCACCGTGACAGTGGAACTGATTTATTGGGAGCCCACCAAGGCCAGCTGGTCTGGGACTGAATAAGCATGGGTTGAAACTGGACTCTCTGAGCATGGCGGACAATGAAGGCTGATGAGAAGCCAAGGACAATGGCACTAGGTTTCCATCCTAATAGATGAACTGGCTTTGTGGGAGCTTAGCCTGTTTAGACGCTCACCTTCCTGGACTTAGATAGAAGACCTTGGACTTCCCGCAGGGCAGGGAAATTGGACTGCTCTTCAGTATCGAGAGGGAGGGGGAATGGTGTGGGGGGAGGAGAAGAGGAGTGGGGATAGGGGGAGGGGAGTGGGGGGAGGGGGCAATATTTGGGAGGAGGGGATGGAAATGGTAAACGGGGAACAGGTGAAAATTTTAATTAAAAAAGAATAAAAATTAAAATTAAAAAAAATCACAAAAATAAAATCAGGTTTCTATGTAGTACCATTCTTAATAGTCTTTTTGTTGCATGTGTTTTAAAGAAAGGGGGAGAGCATTATTGTGTTTAAGGAATGTCTATTCAAAGAAAACATTCTCTGTTAATTAGGAGAAGTTTAGAACTAAGATCTCAGACACCCAGACACATTATTCTTTTCTTAAAATGTGGTGTAATATTTCACCTCAGCTATTTAAAGCTTTATTTCCTTTTAAATTGTGTTTTGTAAATATTTTTTTTTCTCTTGACTGCTCCCATTGTTGTTTCCTAACCATTAGAATTTTATTATAGAAGACTTTCACAACTCCAAGTGTTAAGAATCATTCATTATTGGAATTCGGGTTTTATCAGCATCCAAAAAATTGTAGTTTCTTCTGGGTTAGAAGAGTGGGGTTAGAATAGCATCCATAATTAGGCACATATGCCAACTCTTATGACTCTAGTCTCAGTTAGTTTTTTTTCAAAGACAATAACTTACTCAATTGAGAGAATATTTTCTCTTTCTCTTGAAAGTACAAATCACACTTTTTTCTTTTGAAAACTGTACACTCCATTGTTAGCTGTTTTTCTTTTTTCTTCCCCTAACTGTAAAGAATTTTATAGAGTTTATTGTTATGATTCTAAGTAATAAAAGAGGGATACCATAAAGATTTGTTCAGAATTATATGCAAAAAATATAATTATGTAAGCATGATTTAAAGTATCACTATTAAATACATAATATTCAATTAATACTTTGACTAAAATGGTAATAACTTTCTCATTTATTTCAAAGTGCTGTTGATTCTAAATTTGCCACATTATTTGTTGAATTAAACTGAACTAAGGGAAGCCAGAATTAACATTTTTATGTAACTCTAATGAATAAGTTATTAAAACAACACTGGAAATTTACTGAATAAATAGGCTATCAGTGAAGTAATCAAAAATAAAGTGGATCACTCTAAAATATATTACTCAATGCCAGAAAATAAATAGGAGACAGTTGTTTGAAAGAAAAGGATGTAAGATAATTTTATAAAATGCAACACAACAAAAAAGACCCCAAGCAATGTAATCAAATACATACAGTTTAATTCAACAATTCAAAAGAGAAACTTGTAGCTTTCATTGTATGTCAACTCAGAAAATATGTTAGAAAAATATAATATTCCAATGAAATACATATCAAGGCTAAGAAATTAACATCTAATAAAAACATGACAAAACAAATGATTCACCAGTTAATATTAGAATACAATTATCAAATAGTCATGACTATAGAAATAAAAAAGATAACTTATAATGAGCCTACTAAAAATTTCAGATAGTAACAAAATGACTGTTTCTGACAGAATAAACCGAAGTAAAATCATGAAATTAAAAAAAAAATGAGGAAACATATTTGTCTTCTTGGGTTTCAAATTCTGGCACTGTTTCTAGACATAATTTAGTTTCTCTAAGCAGCATTCACCCCTAAGTCTGTACAATAACTTATAACATGAGTGCCTTGCAATAAATTTAATCATACAAAATTAAATTATCTTTTAATGACCTAACATTTAAAGTTTCTCCAAAACCTGTCATATTTTTCTTAGTGTACATTTTTGAGAAATGCAATTTTATTTGACATTGACAAGTTTCTTTGCTTTTTAACAATAATATCTATATAATTTAGAGTACACTGGGGTGTTTAATCATGAATGTACTTTTAGGGCCAAATTTTCTCTTCTTTATTTTTCAATCATAGTGTGTAAGGGGTTGGAAAGGGGTAAATATCATGATGAATATTTGTTTTCCCTAAGTTGTTCCAAGGAGAGCAGATGCTTAGTCATTTCCACCTGCTCAGCCTTGAAATAATCACACAGCCTTGAATAACCGTATTAATTAAATCACTGCTTGTCCCATCAGCTCTAGCTTCTTATTAGTTAACACTTATTTTAATTTAATCCATTTTTGTTCATTTGTATGTTGCCACGTGGCTGTGGCTTACCAGGTAAAGTTCACAGCATCTAACTCCAGCGGCTTCATGGCTTTTCTCTAACTCTGCCTTCCTCATCCCATGCTATAGGCCAAACCAGTTCTTTATTCATTAACCAATAAAAGCAACACATAGACAGAAGGACCACCCACACCATTTCCACTTTTCTGTTCAAACGAAATGGAAGGTTTATCATGGTAAAATTACACATAAGAAAAGTTATTAAGCAAAAACTACAGTTATAATATTTATATCTACTTTATCTTTTATCATAACTAAGGAAAACTGTAACTATAAATATAAATTCTTCAATTTCATCAAAGACTTCAGAAGGATATAATATTACCTAAGTAAACAGGAAGTACATTGTAAACAACTTTCAAAATTCTAAAATTGACAGAGACATTTCACTGCCTGGACAATCACCAAAAGTTCTTTTGTACCATTGGGGCATCCAATCCTTAGCCCACAGGCCTATAGTTTTCAGCAGCCTTTTCAATAAATCAGGGAACTTCAAAGACAGTTCTGCCTATATTGGCAGTTTGTCAGTCACTTTCTTCTGTGTCCTGCATGTGTCTGGCAGATTCTTTCATGAAGCAGGAACTCTGAAGGCCCTTTCTCACCTTTAGGCAAGTTCAGCTGTCATTTCTCTGTGGGTCCTTCATGTCCTGTCAAGCAGTCCAAGCAAGAGCAGTTTCTTGCCCATATGGACAACCAACTCCAAAAGAAGCCTCTTTGATGCCCATCTTCCTCTTGAAGTAGCTTGTGCTGCCAGGAGCAGATGTGTCTCATTGTCAGGAAAAGTCCGAAATTATTAAAACATTTTAAATGCCATATTCTGAAGGTCTCTGAAAGATTTGAAAAATACCTATCTAATTGAAATATATCTCTATATAGCAAAAAAATCTAACTAACATGAATACAAGCTTAACTATTATTTATGAGTATCTATTAACTTACATTTCTTGATTATACATTGCATTATAAATGAGCTACACAAAGACAATACCTTAATTAAGATTCAGAAATATATATATACCTTAAATTTGTATCAATAAACTAAGATCCATACCAATGCAAAGTATCCAACTCAATAGCATATCACCCTTTAAATGTAAAGAAATATTTACAAACAATATTGGGAATATGGATGTAGTTCTAAGCAAACTACTTCCTGCTGTTTATTGGGCAAAGTATTTTCTTTGTAGGTGTGTTCACAGCAACCTTTCAGGGGGTCTTGTGCCATCCAACCGTATTGGTCTGGAAGCAGTCAACAGGTTCTCATCTTCTGTCGATACAAAAGAAAATCCACTTTTCCAAAGCAACATATCCTTAGACCCAAATTCAGAAGTCATAATACCTTTAGAACATATATGCTAGTATAGCTTAGCAGACCATACAATGAAATGTCTCTCTGTACTTAGCTCCTTGACAGTCAAAAAATTAAAAAAAAAAACACACAATAATATACATAATCCAGATATTCTGTGTATAATCCATATTTACATGGCTTATTCTTTTTTGTACTTTTTTTCATTTATGACTATCTGTTCTCATTCTCTTTAAAGACTTTACCTTTTTAAAAAAAACCATTAAATTCCATTTATGACTCTCTATGTTCTTTTTCTTCCCTCTCCCAAGCCTATGTACATTTATCCAAAGCTGTTACTCATTTAGAGATCTTTTCCATCAGGATTTGCCTTTATTACATATTGCAAGATTTTACTCTCCAGGAACAATTTTTTAAAATGCTAAGTGCTTTTAAAATTTAAACTGCACCATTGCTAGGGTATATGTGGTACTTCTTGCTTGGCCCTCCCAGTGAAGTATGATGGAGCTGCATGCTGCTTCTGAGCCATGCATACTACTCCACTTCCAGGCACACAGCCAATCCAAGTTGCCATCAAGCATGCCACAGCACATTGCTTACAAACCTCATCCAAATTCTTGGTCTCCTGAAAGAGTCAGAGTTCATGCTAACAGCACTGCCCAGGGCCAGGAAGCTGCGGTTTTGAAACCATGCAGGTGTGTCAGTAAGACCTCTCTTAAAGGAGCCATCACATTTAACCAGCAGCAAAGCCCGCTTAGGAAAAAAAAATGTCGCTAAACTTTGTCTTTTAATGTGTGGAATTTTTTTCCAAAGGTTTTACTGGATTTTAGTTGGCCCTATGTTGAGTGTCAATTTGTTGCAAATAAAGAGGCTGCTTGGTTATTCCCAGTTGATCAACCCCGAAATAATCACACAGACACTGCATTAATTAAATCACTGCTTGTCCCACTAGCTCTAGTTTTTTATTGGCTAACTCTTATACTAATTTAACCCATTTGAATTAATCTGTGTATTGCCATGTGACTGTGGCCTACCAGGTAAAGTTTATCTATCCCTGGCAGCTCCATGGCTTCTCTCTAACTTAACCTTCTTCCTCCCAAGTTATAGGCCAAGCCAGTTCTTTATTCATTAATCAATAAAAGCAACACATAGACAAAAGGACATCCCACACAATTAAGTAATGTTACCCTTTTTCTCACTTAACTGATACATAATATAGACACATATTTTATCCTTGCTAAGGCTCTCTTTGAGTTACACTTAAATTTGACACCATTCTTTGTTCCCTCTATTATATATTGAAACTAAAATCTTGAAATCAAAACAATGATCTGCCTATTATATATTTCTAATGTGACATTTATAATGGTTCTTTACATGAAATCACTTTTTATCATTTGCCCCTGACTTGAAAGTCACACTGATACTTTGTGTAATTTATCATCATTGAGATTATTAGTTTGTGAACTGCCTATGTTTTCATTTTCTTTATAGATTACTAACATTTTTACTTTATCATAGCCTTATACAAAATATGATTTTAGATAGTCATCTGTGATTAAGATGATAACTTGCCACATGAGCATAGCATGGCAGATCCTAGGTTTAACCTTTAAGACTATAAAGTGTTAATAAAATAGTTATAACTACATCTGGACTTAACATTTTCTCTTTCTTGTTTTTAGTATATCCAGAATAATATTTACTAATTTTGTTGGATTTATCTCCCATGCTTTCAGTCAGTTCTAGATCAGTGTGCTAGTGCCATTGTTTAGGTGACAGAATATGTCATTTTATTCAAATAATCAACTGGCAAAATAAAGGGTTTATTTATTTAAGTTTATTTATTTTTTTGTTGATTTTTTTCAGACAGCATATCAGATAGGCCAGAGTGACCATGAACTTGCCATGCAACCATTATCTAGCATGTATCTGGTCTCTGTTCAAGACATTCCTATACTTTAAATTTACTGTCAGCAATTGCAGAAGACTTTAATTTAGCTATACTTTTATCATGAGGTAGTTTCAGCCAATTGTTTTATTGTTTGTTAAATTGTAAAACCTTAAACTCATTTTCCTCATGCAAATATGACCTTCAGACCTCAAAAATTGTATTAAAATGCTTATGTGTGACTATTTGTCTAGTTTTTCCAATAATAACTCCGTTAATTTTTAATTAATCATTTTTTATTAGATACTATTTCTCAAACTGAGAAAATCAATATTGGAACATAACACAATGAAACAGACCCTTTTTGACATGTTTAAACTTCTATTCTGTGTACAGATTTATGTTCCATCTCCAAAGAAGAACTAATGCATAAATAAATGACATATTTTTTATTAATTAACTTCAATTTGCCTTTATATTTCAAAAAAAGCAGAAGTCAAAAATAGCCTAAAATTTCTTAATGGAAATCTTCATGCTTTCACAGTTATACAATCACAAATTATTACTATGTATCTGATAAGCAAAGATTAGAACACTGTTTTTTGCTGATACATTTGTGTATTTGTGACATAAACCATCAAAACATAGCCTCATATGGGCTATGCAAGAGTTTTTAGGTTGAATTAAAACAATAGAACTCACAGACTGGAATGCTGAGGTGTTGGCACAATACAGTAACATGTGGAAACGTAAAGGAGAACATGAAAACTATGAATTGAGGAGACAGGTCTGGGAATTTGAGATCACAGTAGATAGATTTTAGGAAAAAAGAAAAGATTATAAGGAAACTACATACAGAGAAAACTCACGATCAACAATGTTTGTATGGGATATTCATTAGTCGGCTGATTGGAACATGTGTGAAGAAACAATTTCTAAGCAAGAAAAATCATCCAGTAATATAGAAGTGTGTCTCTTAAACAAGACTGAAAATAGGACCTGTTTTTCAAACATACCTGAAAATTACACTGCTCAAGCAATGAGTAAAATACAGATTAAAAATACTGCTATGTATTAAGGAATAATTACTTTTAGATAAAGGTTTACTCTGAATCTGGTAAAAACAAGCAAAAAATAACCCTGTTTCCAAGTAAATTAATTGTATCAAAATGACAAAAGAATTATACCTTTTCAAAGTAATGTGGATATATTCTGTATTAAATTTTGGTCTTAATTATTAGTAGATGAAATTATCCAACAAAAAAATCACAATGAATGTTACAAAATATACAAAATTGAGTGTAAGAATCATTATGAAGAGAAAGATGATCAAGAAGTTATCAAAGTGATAGAATTAAAAATAATATGTTAAAATGCCAAAATAATTGAATCTTATATATTCAAACAATTAACAGACATATATAAGCATGAAAAAACTTCAGATTTTGAGAGGTAAAATGTACAATGCAATAATAGATGAAAAATGGGTTTTGATTGTTATCAAATAGGATAAGGAGAAAGAAAAGTAGGAGCTTTACTAAATGAATTGCAGAACATGAATTTTAAAAATAAAAAGATGGGTAACTAAACTGTATGAAAATTTCAAAAACAATATCTTTAATACACATTCAGATACCTTTCCCAAAGCTAGTAATTTTGAAGACATTTGGATTGATTGCTGTAATACATTTCCCCTCTGCCAAGTTTAATGACAACTGTAGAGATCAGGAAACCCAAAACCTAAAGAACATGATGAAAATATCTTCATGTTTTAAATTTTAGTAATGTGTGTGTGTGTGTATGTAACCAGGGACAAAAGACAGTGTATTATAACTATGACCATAGATGGTAGCATACATTTTTGTCTAAAAAAAGTAGGTAAACAGAGAACAGAGTAATAACTTTAAAATCCTGAAAGAAAATAAATGTAATCTAAAATTTATTTCCAGTGAATATGGTTTTCAAAACCAAGGATGAAATAAATCATTTTAAAAGCTGTAAACATCTATTACTAGGAGACTTGCATGACAAGTAATTTTATAGGGAGTCTTTCATGTCAAAATTGATTTAAAAAAGACAAGAAATAAATGTAGATGTCTACAGAAGAGTGAAGAACACAATAAATAGTGTATGAGGACATTGACATTCTCCCTGCTCTGAGTGGCACACATTGACAAGCACACATGTGATGCATGTTCCCATATATACAAAAATACAAATAAAACACAGACACACAGATAAATATCTTAAAACAAAGCAAAAAAACACAAAAGTATACAATAAGTTCAGATTTCAAAATTCTAAACAAGATCAAATCAAGTTAAATCTTAATAAGTATTAGAAGCACGAATTGTTTATTCTGGAACATGGCTTGTTTCTAGTTAGGTCTTTTAACTTAAATTAACCTGTTTCTCTTTTAATTTTTCTTTCTTTTGCATATACTACTTGCACTGATTCTAGTAATCTGGCTGTTGGCAGCTGCCTAGATTGTTGCCCAAAGCTTCTTTCTTTCTTTTACTAAAACTAGGCTCATCACCATACTTATTTTTTTCTTACTGCAAGCCCTTCCTATGCCACTTCTGCCTAGCTACTTGACATTGAGTTTTTATTATATGTATACATATTATGTTTAATTACATAAACAAATGCATCATAAAGAAAAATAGCATACTTTTACATAGTTAGAGAAAAATTATGCAACATAAGCAATTATAACACATATTTGCACAGTTAAAATAATTTTTCACAACATTCATTTTCATGAGATTATACAACAGCAACAATGAAATTTTAACGCAAATTATGGACTTAGAAAGAGCTGCAGGCTGTGTTCCTACTGCCTGGCTACTAGCTGCCTGGCTAGCTTATGCCCCAAAATAATAAAACAGAAACTGTATTCTTTTAAACACTGCCTGTCCCATTATATCTGGCCTCTTGACTAACTCTTATATCTTGCTTACCTCATTTTTTATGTTCTGTGAAGCACCACGAGGTGGTGGCTTACCAGAAAAGATTCTAGCCTACATCCATCTCAGGTTGGAGAATCATGGCAACTTCCTGAATCTGTTTCTTTCTCCCAGGATTCTGTTCTGTCTACTCCACCCATCTAAGCTGCTGTCCTATCAAAGGGCCAAGGCAGTTTCTTTATTAACCAATGAAAGTAACACATAGACAGAAGACTCTCCCACATTATTTCCCCTTTTTCTGTTTAAACAAAAATAAAGGCTTTCACTTTAACATAGTAAAATTACATATAACAAAAGTTATCAAGCAAGAATCACAGTTAAGATATTTATATCTACTTTATCTTTTATCATAACTAAGGAAAACAATAACTATCTATTCTTCAACTCCATCAAAGACTCCAGAAGGATTTAATATTCCCTAAGTAAACAAGAAATAAGCAACTTCCAAAATTCAAAAAAATAACAGAGACATCTCACTGCCTGGACAATCACCCAAAGTTCCTCTGTTCCGTTGGGGCATCTATCTTCGGCCTTCAGGCCCATGGTATCCAGTAGACATTTCCATGAAGCAGGAAATTCCAAAGACATTTCAGTCACTTTCTTTTGTGTCCTGTAGAATATCTCACAGACTCTTTCATGAATCAGGAAGCCTGAAAGACCATCTCACCTTTAGGCAAGTTCAGCAGTCCTCTCTCTGTGGGTTCTTTGTGTCCAGTTTATGCAACAGTCCAGGAAAGAGCAATTTCTTGCCCAAAAGGCTAACAAACTCCATAAGGAGCCTCTTCGATGCCCATCTTCGTCTTGAAGTAGATTGGTGCTGCCAGGAGCAGACATGTATCATTGTCATGAAAAACCCTAAGTTATTAAAACATTAAATGCTATATTCTGTAGTCTTTGAAAGATATGAAGAATGCCTATTTAACTGAAATATATCTAGATATATACACACACATATATATATATACATATCTAGAAAATCTAACATGACTACAAGCTTTACTATTATCAATGATTATCCATTAGCAACCTATATTTCCTAATTATACATTACATTTTTAAATGAACTACACAATCACAATACCTTAGTCAAGATCAGAAATACATATACATATAACAAAATTGACCTTAAAATCCATACCAATGCAAATTATTCATATCTATATCATATCCCCCTTTAAATGTAAAAGAACATTTATAAATAATATTTGGGAATATGGTCACAGTTATTTCTCTCCAAACTGCTTCGTGCTGAATGGGGGTGCTGTTTTTCAGGTCTTTCATGGTATAACCGGTGTGCTAGATTCATTTCAGTCAGCAGTTGAGTGAAGTAATTTTTTTGAAGGTGTTCACAGCAACCTTTCAGGAGGACATGGTCCATCATGCCATATTGGGATAGAAGCAATTCACAGGGTCTCATCGTCTGTGAAAACAAAAGAAGGACTTTTCCAAAGCATCATAACCTTAGATCTAAATTTTGAAGTCAAGGTATTTTCAGAATAACTATCTTGAATTAGTTTAGCAGCATTTATAAACAAATAACTTTTAGCCGCTGTTGCTCCTTCCTCAGCATTCAAATAATTCAAAGAGAGCATAATAGCATATAGTATTAAGATTCTCTGTGTATTTTCCATCTTTGTGTGGCTTTATTTTAACCTCTATTTTGTTTATTTTATTTTTATTTTTTGAGACAGGTTCTCTGTATATATTTGTCCAGGAATAACTCTGTAGACCAGGCTGTCTTTGAACTCACAGAGATCCTTCTATCTCTGCCTCCCAGGCATTTGGATTAAAGGTGTGTCCTACCACAACTTGAGGTCACAGAGGTCAGTCTACCTCTGCCTCCCAAGTGTTGGCATTAAATGTGTATACCACCACACCCAACTACTCTCTTTTTTTTTACTTTAAGAACTTTAACCTTTAGCCTACATATATTTTTAATAAACTATAAACCATTTAGAGGTCTCTTTTTTTGAATCTCTCTTTACTGTATCTCTCTTTTTTGACCACAAGAGGCTTTAATTAACTAAGCAATATGGGTAGTATTGAAGTCATGGCTTTGACAACTAGATCCAGCCCATTCCTTAGCTTTCCAGCCTCATGGCAGAGGTACCACTTGAGCCATTTTTATTGCCACAACTCTGTGGCAGTTCAAGGTCCTTGCCAGCAATCAAGCTGCAACACTCAAATGGTCTCTCTGTAGCTGACCTCCTGCCTCAAAGAGTCAGAGTTTGACCTGGCAGGATGGCCCAGAAATCCAACATTTTTAAATGGCACAGCTTCTTTCCTGCTATGGCTGAAAACCGAAAAGCATGTGTTCAGCTTTTTGTCAACACTGTTTAAGTGTTTCATAGCAAGACCTCTTAAAAGAACTGCAGGGTTTTACAGCTAAAGCTGAGTCAGAAAGCCTCTCTTAGATGAGAGTGCTTGCTTGCCTCTACCAAGAAGAGCAGACATAAGAAATTGCTGCTATCAAGAAAATATGTTTTACTCTATTATTTCCCAAGCTTTCTCAGGCTTTTTGTGGATTCAGTTATCCACGTCTGGGCACCATTTGTAGTAATGAGGCGAACAGGCCTGCTTGTTGTCCTGCCCCGCTCCCGTATGGTTAGCTTTACATCCAAAATGACAACACACAAATTGTATTCATTTAAACACTGCCTGACCCATTATATCTGGCCTATTCTTGACTAACTCTCATATCTTGCTTAACCCATTTCTAATAATCTGTGTAGCAACACGAGGTGGTGGCTTACCAGGAAAGATTGTAGCCTACATCCATTTCAGGTTAGAGAATCATGGCCACTGCCTGAATCTGCTTCTTTCTCCCAGCATTCTGTTCTGTCTACTCTGCCTATCTAAGCTGCTGTCTTATCAAAGGGCCAAGGCAGTTTCTTTATTAACCAATGAAAGTAACACATAGACAGAAGACACTCCCACATCATTTAGGTGACATTCATCAGCCATTGTACAGTAATCAATTGTAATATTGTAACAACTCAAATGGAATATATTGTTGATAAAACTTTGTACACATGTGGGTGTGCAAATATGTGAACTTCCCCTTCAACTTTGTTTTGATAACTTTGCTGCTCTAATAATAGCTTATTGAAACAAAAATCAATGCATTTTACCAAGTTTGATGGATAGACAGGAGAATATTTGAGAAGTTGGGGTGAGTTATTAACAATAAAAATAAAAATTAAAAAATTAAAATTGGAAAACAATTTAATCATCATAATAAATACAAAAAGGCCTTTACAAAATTGTCACTGAATATTTTAAGAGTTTTTAGCTACATAATAACAAAAGATAACTATGACAATCTAATGCACAATAGTTAATAAGGAATAAAAGAGACATTATTAAGCAACTACTATGTTAGAAAGCAATGGTACATTCTGTAGGATTTCAATTATTACCTTACATTTGATATTTGGAAAGTCTTTATATGGATGAGAAAAAACAAAATTTCTTAATTATGAAGCTACACTTTTTCATAGTAAAACATAAATCAAAACTGGCACATTTCCATTTTCTTATAAATATTTAAACTCAGTGATGTTCTTTCTGTAAAACCATGTGTGATTTCATCTTCCCTGGTCTCACATTGCCAGTTGCTGAAGTGCATGTCCAGAAGAGCTATGTCCTTAGGTCTCTTTCTAAAGTCTTTTCTTTTAGTGTATCTTTGTGACTGCTCTTCTTCAGTAAATTTTAAAAGACCAACAACAGTTGTTTTTTTAGAATACAATTATAATTGCTCACATTACACTAATGTTAGGACTAACTATTCCTCACAAACAGAAGGAAATTGATACTAATGTGTGAATTGAGTGAATGCAATTGATAGGATTGACTCACAAAGCCACTAGTTTCATTTGAAATTCTAATAATTATAGTTCTGAATACTGTTATAATTCATTAAATTTACCTATGCTTGATAAAAAACATAACTAGATCAAAACTGATATTGTAAAAGCGTATTCTACATCAAATATTATTTAAAAGGCTTATATCTGACTTTAAACTATAGGACAATTCATAAAAATAGTAATGTTTTAAATTAACACATACATAAAATAAATAAAGAAATTAGTTTATCAAATAAATGATGAAGTGTACGATTATGTGACATCGAATATTCCTTTCATATTTCCTCATTTTACTTATATTTATTTTTTTGCTGACTCTGCAGAAAATAGATTGGAAGAAAAATATTCTTACAGGATACAAATTAAAATAGATTTTGCTCATTTCACAGCTCCTTTGTCAATAATAAAATAATTGTGTTTATGGCTTACTTTTGAAATGGACTTACATATTCAACAAAACCATGAAATGTGAAACAAGGATGTCTAAATTTTAGCATAATGTTATCAGTCTTAACTGAAAACAGTCCTTTGGGGGAACTTATTTGAAAAAAGAATAATACTTTAAAAATAGTTTTATAAACATAACACAATTAAATCAATTCATTAAGCCTGAATACATCAATACTTGTAACAAACTCTCTCATAAAAATGCATATATTATGCCTTCTATAATTTTTTTCTAGCAACTTTTCTCAGTAATATACATTTCACTTGTTTTTACCAAAACTTTTTTAGTCATCAAGTATATCTTTTTATATGTCATAAAGGTATAATATAATAAAATTCTTAAAAATATTGTTTCTATGGAAAAATATATGCTTGAATTTTTGATGAAAGAAAACACTTTCTAGGTTTAAGATAAAGCTATATGTAGCAAGTAGCTTTATAATCCTCCAGCATGGGCAGAAGTTTCTGTACCACCAGTAGTTCTACCACCAGCAGTTCCCAAATAAATACAATGAGGCTAATGTTGATTACAAATGCTCAGGATTGTTACTAGCTAATTCTAAGATTAAAAATAACCCATATTTCTTATCTATACTTTGCCATCTGTCTCACGGCTTCTGACCTAATTTTCTGCACATCTTGCTTCCTCTGCATCTTTTGACTCCTCTGACTCTGTCCTCCTTCTTCCCAGAGTTCTCTGTGTCTGGCTGTTCTGCCTATGATTTATGTTTAGCTACTGGCAGGTAAACTTTCATTAAACCACTTTGAGTGTGAAATCTTCAGCGTGTACAAAATTCCAAATAACCCAGGATAAAATTTACTATATGTAGTAACAAGATTAGAGTACAGTGTCAAATTGTTTTACTGAAGTGACGACAATCAAAACTGAAAGACTAAGATATTTTTAGTGGAAAGAATAGTTCTACCCCTTACAATTAATGTTAAATATAAACACAAGTAAATATATATATATATATATATATGGGTATCCTTAATCACAAAGTTCAAAGGTCTATTTTATTTTATATGATGAAATAGATACACAATAATTTTGTATTAATATTGAAAGTAAAAAATATCTTTTTCAATTTCAGGTATTTGTTTAATCAAATCACAAGTACATTATATTTAAACTCTGTTATTAAGGTCAAAATAATATAGATTGTGGTAGTCTAAAAGTACCACATATTTATAGCATATAATATTTATCCATTTCAAATAATAGCAGCTTAATAAAAACATAGAAATTGAATTTTTGTAAAATGCCTATATTATTATTTTTCAATAGCTAAAAATTATCTTTCAATTTTAGGTAAAATTTTTACTGTTAGTCCTTTTTAAATATTTTGAATGCACACCTATAATTCAGGAGAGTATACCTTTCAGAATGTGAGTAAATAATCTACTTAATATTTTGTAAAGAATCATAACCAACAGAATCTAAATGGAAGTTGTCATACATACATAACTTTATGCATGTTCATACTAAATTCTTTTCTTGGTGTAGTTAAATGTTTGAGTCTCTTACTAAGTAAATTGTTCTGTGCTTCAAAGTCTGTATTGATACAACTTCACAAAGTTCTACAAAAATAGCAGATGAATACCAGAATAAATTAAATTCTTGGACAAAACATACAGAACAAAGAAAGAATATTAAGAACTTCAAATAAAAGTTCAAATAACATATAAAGGTAAACCTATCAGAATTATACCTGACTTCTCAATAGAAACCAGGAAAGCCAGAAAGTCCTAGATAGATGTGTTGCAGACACTAAGTGACCATCGATGCAAGCCCAGACTACTATACCTAGCAAAGCTTTCATTCACCATTGATGGAGAAAACAAGATATTCAATGACAAAAACAGATTTAAACAATATGTATCCACAAACCCAGCCTTACAGAAAGTACTAGAAGTAAAACCACAACCCAAGGAAGCGAACTACACCCACAACAACAGAGACATCTGATAACTCCCCACCGGCATAACCCAAAGAAGGGAAACACACAAACACTACTACCAAAAGATAACTTGAGTTAACAACCACTGGTCATTAAAATTGCTTAATATCAATGGTCTCAATTTACCAATTAAAAGATACAGGCTAAGGGAATGGATAGGAAAATGGGATACAGCATTCTGCTGTTTACAAGAAACACAGCTAAACCTCAAAGACAGACATTACCTCAGAGTAAAAGGGTGGAAAAAGGTATTTCAATCAATTGGCATTAGTTTTGATATGAATCTTTATCTAGGCTATGAGTTTATGGCATTTTGAGGTAAGGGCAAGCAGTTGTGATTAATAGTCACAGTCTACAAACTTTTTTTTATTTCTGCAATCTAAGCTGCAGAAGGTTTTTTCTTTTTTTTTCCCATTGAAGGCATAAGTCACAAAGAATCCCATACCAGTTTGGAAATATAATTAATAGGATGGTTATTTATTTAAGGGGGATAAACTTACAGATTACCATCCCAGACAACAGCCCTCTGCACAACCAGGAAGGGAGCCTAGTCACCGGAAGCAGAGCCGGAAGCCAGAGAGTGGAGGGAAGTGGTCCCTTTTTTTTAAAGAGAGAGAGACCATGCCCCAATGGGCTGGTATCCCAGCAACTATTGGCTGAAGGAGCGGAAAGAGCTCCCGCAACATCTCCCCCTTTTGTTTAAGTAAGAGAGTTCTAAACCTACTACGAAATTATATACAATAAGTACAGATATCCTATTCTAACTAGCTTAAGTCTTGTATAATATATAACTTGGCCAAGTCATGAGAGAAAAGTAATTACATTTATATAGTCTTCAACCCCATCAAAGATCTGAGAAGGGAAATAATGTTACCTGAGTAATTAGGAAGTGCAATCAAACAGCTTCTAAAACATGCAACAAATCACAGAGACAACTAGCTACCTGAACAGTCACCCAAGGTCATGTTTGCAGCCTTGAAGCAACCAACTTTGGCTAAGGCCTAACATAACTGACATACCATTTTCAAAGGTAAGAAACTTTTCAAAAGTATCTTACCCTGTCTTGGCAGGATACGACAGTCCTGTTTTATCCATTCATGGATACTCTGTATCTCTGTCAGTGGTTGAGGTATGGGCATTTCTTTGCCCAAAGGCCAGTTCTGCCAATAAGAAAGGTTCCAGGTGGAGTGTCTTTGGTGCTCAACATTCTTTCGGGAATAGATCAGTGTTTCCAGGAGCAATTGTGTCTCACTACCATGAAACTGAGTTAGAGTAAAGGCCATTTTCTCCAGCCCTTTGAAGAGGTTGAAGATTATCTATCTATACTGACTATAATCTCTATGTATCTAAAGAACCTGATTAGTCTAATTATAAATGACAAACTTAGATAACTATTAATTTATATAATTCTGAATACCTATCTAACTTAAAGATTAAAACAATAAACAATTGTGCAATAAATGAGGACAATATGACCTCCAAATATAAACAATGTACAAATATACAATACAATATGGTAAATATATATCAATACATAAACAATGTATAAGTATCTTAATCAGAGGTAGAAATGTACACTGCAATATGGTAAATATATATATATATATATATACATAAAAATGTTTTAAACAGAGGTAGAAGCATGCATGCATACAATAGTCAATATAATTTAACTTTGTATCAATATGCAAGAATCAATACCCATATATTTGTCTACAAACAGTAACTCACAATTCCAAATCTATTATCCCATCATCCAATTATCCCCCTTTTTTTTCAAAAAGATCCATGAGCTTATAAAATTCCTCTCCCAATCCCCCAATCATATACCAATTATAATCAACCCTTAAATGATGTCCCTAAACCCAAGGACAAACATTATTGGGAGAATGGATGTTGTCCTCTAGAATTACTTCCAGCTGTCATGGGGGTGACATTCTTTCTGGGGGATCCTGTGAAAGTAAAATGATGGTTAAATGTCAAGATCAATGTCTTTTAAAATTGCAAATAGTCTCTGAGTGTTTTCTGCAGGTCTGGCCAGAATGTTGTACAAGATGTGTACCATTTCAGCTAACCAAGTTGGAACAATCTTTTGCAGCTGGTACCCAAAAGATGTCTATCAGTATCATGACATCATATCAACCAGGTGGAGTTGTTGGTATGAGGCCCCATCTTCTTCCTGGAAACTTCAAATGTCACTTCAGGAGAAACTCATTGTTCATTGTGAAAAACTTAAACATTAATCATATAGATACATATAGATATACATATATTCAATGAAAGGCATGATAGATATATTCAATGAAAGGTATGATAGATATGAAGAAAAGCAAAGATGTTTTCTAAACTCATATTTCTTTCTGTCCCATATCATGGCTCTTGACATGAGACAGAAACTCCAGAAACTCTGGATTTTTTTCTCAAAAACAGGCTTGGAATTAGACAGGAACTGAGCAAGAGTCCAACTCCAAAACCAGCTCTATAAATTTAGAAATATGATTTAGTATATTTTACTTATGGAACCTATTCAGTTTTCTTGATAGTCAATATTGGGCAGTTATTTTTCTATCTGTCAGTATTCAAACATCCAGGGTCCCTTGAATTTTTCAAAGATGAATGTTTACCTGTGGACATAAGAACAGAGCCTTGTCCCCATTCTATATGTTTTTCTTACCACCTGTAGGAATATCATCATTGCGGATGAGCTGTCATTTCTCCTTTCCAAGAGGTTTCTCCTCTTCAAGTCGAAACTTTATTAATATTTCTGGTATACACAATTTTTCTTCTCCTGTGGAAACAAGAGCAAAACCACTTCCCCAACATAGGACATCTCCTGGCTTCCATTGAGAGGTCAGAACATCTTTGAAATAAATCTGTTGATTTAGTTCAGCAGACTTTTCCATTATCCAATGTCTTTCTGCCATTGTTGTTTTTTTCTCATTGGCGTTAAGAATATTCAAGGTTAATAAACCATTATGCAATCTATTTTGGGGGGGTAGTTTCCATCCCTTTCTATTTGTTCAGCATATCCTTAATAGTACAATTTGATCTTTCTATAACTGTCTGACCTGTAGGATTATTTGGTATACCTGTAATGTGTTTTATATTATAATAATCAAAAATGCATTTCATTTTCTTAGATACATATGCTGGACCATTGCCTCTCTTTATTTGTGCAGGTATACCCATGATGGCCATAACTTCCAATAAATGTGTAATTACTGAATCAGCATTTTCTGAGCTCAGGGCAGTAGCCTATTGAAAACCTGGATACATGTCTATGGTGTGATGTGCATATTTTAATTTACCAAATTCTATAAAGTGAAACACATCCATCTACCAGATTTCATTCCTTTGAGTACCCTTTGGGATACTCCCTGCAGGCAACGGTGTTTGATTATAGAAAGAACAAGTAGGACATCTCTTTATAATGTTTTTAGCTTATTGTCATGTAATAGAAAATTCTTTCTTTAGGCCTTTACTATTGACATGATGCTTTCTATAAAATTCTGAGGCCTGCAACACACTTCCAATCAATAATTGATCAATCTCAGCATTACCATGTGCTAGAGGACCAGGCAGACCCGTTTGGAATTGCATGTGTGTTATGTACATATTACAAAGTCTATTCCTGACTATATCTTGTACCTGGGTAAACAATGAAGTCAACTCTGCATAAATTCACTGGTTTCAATATGCAAGATAACTCTTTCTGCATATTGTCAATCTGTAACTGTATTAAAAGGTTCTTTAAAATCTCTTAGCACCATAAGAATGGCATATAATTCTGCCTTTTGGACAGAATTATAAGGGCTTTGTTTCAACTTCCTCAATTCACCTGACTTGTTTATTTGCATCAGTATAAAACATACGGACTCCAGTTATTGGAGCATCATGTACAATTCTAGGAAGAATCCAAGAAGTTCTCTTTATGAGGTTGTCTACCACTTTTGGGATAGTTGCTATTAATTTCTCCAAAAAATTAGCACAAGCTCTATGGTTCATTGTCTTCCCATAACTTTTTTATTTCCTCAGTAGTAAAAGGCACTATAATTTCTGCTGGGACTATACCTGCTAGTTGATGAAGTCTCAGCTAACTTTTATAATTAATTCAAAGACTTTTTCCACAAAAGTTTTTAATTTTTTACTTTGTTTATTAGGTATAAATATCCACTCTAAAATAATATCTTCCTCCTGCATTAGAATCCCTGTAGGAGAAATTCTGGAAGGCAATATGACTAGGATGTAGCTAAGATTTGGGTTCACCCTATCCACATGTGCCTCCTGTAATTTTTCCTCAATCATTGTCAGTTCCTTTTCTGCTTCAGCTGTCAGTTTTCTAGGACTGTTCAAATCTTTATCACCATCTAAGATTTTGTTTAAATGAACTATTAGATCAGGTGTTATCCCAAAAGCTGGTCATAGACTACAAATGTCTCCTAACAATCTTTGGAAGTCATTAAGAGTTTGTAACCGGTCTCTCCTAATTTGTGCCTTTTGCGTTTTAATTACCTATTCTGTAACATAGGTAATTAATAGAATATCCTATTTGAATCTTTTCAGGGGCAATTTGTAATCCCCATTTAGGCAAGGCTTCCTTTACTTCTTCAAATATCCTTTCTAAAGTATCTTTAATTGATTGAGATAACAAAATGTCATCCATGTAGTGAAAAATTATGGACTTGGGAAATTGCTTACGAATTATTTCCAGTGGTACCTACAAAATATTGTCACAATGTGGGACTATTGAGCATCCCCTGTGGGAGGATAGTCCATTGATATCTCCTAGTAGGCTGAGAATTATTATAAGTAGGTACCTTGAAGGCAAATTATTCTCTATCCATTTCTTGTAAAGGTATAGTGAAAAAACAAACTTTCAAATCAATAACTATAAGAGGCCATTTTTTTGGTAATAGAGAAGGCAAAGGAATTCCAGATTGTAGAGGACCTATAGATTGAAATACCTTGTTGACAGCTTTTAGATCTGTCACCATTCTCCATTTACCAGATATCTTTTTTACAACAAACACAGGAGAATTTCAAGGTTTGCAAATAATGAAAGTTTAACTTCTTCCTTTCCAATTTGAATCCCTTTGATCCCTTTATGTTGTCTTATTGCTATTGCTAGAATTTCAAGCACTATATTAAAGAGGTATGGAGAGAGTGGACAACCTTGTCGTGTTCCTGATTTTAGTGGAATACCTTTGAGTTTCTCTCCATTTAATTTGATGTTAGCTGATGGCTTGCTATAAATAGTTTTTATTATACTTAGGTACGACCCTTGTATCCCTAATCTCTCTAAGACCTTTATCATAAAGGGATGTTGAATTTTGTCAAATGCTTTTTCAGAATCTAATGAAATGATCATATGGTTTTTTTTCTTTCAGTTTATTTATATGATGGATTACATTGATAGATTTTCGTATGTTGAACCAGCCCTGCATCTCTGGGATGAAGCCTACTTTATCATAATGGATAATTTTTCTAATGTGTTCTTGGATTCGGTTTGCCAGTATTTTATTGAGTATTTTTGCATCGATGTTCATGAGTGAAATTGGCCTGTAGTTCTCTTTCTTGGTTGTGTCTTTGTGTGGTTTTGGTATCAGAGTAACTGCAGCTTCATAAAAGGAATTTGGCAATGACTTCTCTGTTTCTTTATTGTGAAATACATTAAAGAGTATAGGTATTAGGTCTTCTTGGAAGTTCTGGTAGAATTCTGAATTGAAGCCGTCTGGACCTGGGTTTTTTTGGTGGGGAGGTTTTTTTATAACAACTTCTAATTCTTCGCGACTAAGAGGTCTATTTAGATTGTTCACCTCGTCCTGGTTTAACTTTGGTATATGGTACTTATCTAAAAAAGTGTCAATTTCTTTTACATTTTCCAATTTTGTGGCATACAGGTTTTTGTAGTAAGATCTAATGATTCTCTGAATTTCCTCTGTGTCTGTGGTTATATCTCCCTTTTCGTTTCTGATTTTGTTAATTTGCATATTCTCTCTCCGCCGTTTGATTAGTTTGGATAGGGGTTTATCAATCTTATTGATTTTCTCCAAGAACCAGCTTTTTGTTTCATTGATTCTTTGGATTGTTTTCTGTGTTTCTATTTTGTTGATTTCAGCCCTCAATTTGATTATTTCCAGTCTTCTACTTCTCCTAAGTGAGTCTGTTTCTTTTTTTTCTAAAGCTTTCAGGTGGGCTATTAAGTCTCCAATGTGTGCTTTCTCCATTTTCTTTAAGTGGGCACTTAATGCTATGAACTTTCCTCTTAGCACTGCTTTCATAGTGTCCCATAGGTTTGAGTCTTCGTTTTCATTGAATTCAAGAAAGATTTTAATTTCTTTCTTTATTTCTTCCTTGATCCAGGTGTGGTTCAGTAGTTGACTGTCCAGTTTCCATGAGTTCATAGGCTTTCTTGGGATAGCATTGTTGTTGAATTCTAACTTTAATCCATGGTGATCTGATAAGACACAGGTGGTTACCAATTTTTTTTCTAACTGTGTAAGTTTGCTTTGTTACCCAGTATGCGGTCTATTTTCAAGAAGGTTCCATGAGCTGCAGAGAAGGTATATTCTTTCCTATTTGAGTGGAATGTTCTATAGATGTCTGTTAAGTCCATTTGATTCATTACCTCCCTTAATCCTCTTATTTCTCTGTTATTTGTCTGATTGACCTGTCCATTGGTGAGAGAGGAGTGTTGAAATCTCCTACTATTAGTGTGTGTGGTTTGATGACTACCTTGAGTTTTAGTAACGTTTCTTTTACATAAGTGTGTGCTTTTATATTAGGGGCATATATATTCAGGATTGAGACTTCATCCTGGTGAATTGTTCCTGTTATGAGTAAAAAATGTCCCTCTCCATCTCTTTTGATTGATTTTAGTTTGAAGTCAACTTTGTTAGAAATTAGTATGGCCACACCTGCTTGTTTCTTAGGTCAGTTTGCTTGATAAACCTTTTCCCAGCCCTTTACTCTGTGTAGATGTCTGTCTTTGTGGTTGAGGTGTGTTTCTTGTAAGCAGCAGAATGTTGGATCCTGTTTTCATATCCAATCTCTTAGCCTGTGCCTCTTTATAGGTGAGTTGAGTCCATTGATATTAAGTGATATTAATGACCAGTGGTTGTTAACTCCGGTCATTTTTTCTTTCTTTCTTTCTTTCTTTCTTTCTTTCTTTCTTTCTTTCTTTCTTCCTTCCTTCCTTCCTTCCTTCCTTCCTTCCTTCCTTCCTTTCTTTCTTTCTTTCTTTCCTTCTTTCTTTCTGTAGTAGAGTTTGTGTGTTTCCCTTCTTCAAGTTGTGCTGGTGAAGGGTCATTAGATGTCTGAGTTATTGTGGGCATTGTTGGACTCCTTGGTTTGTGATTTTCCTTCTATTACTTTCTGTAAGGCTGGATTTGTGGCTACGTATTGTTTAAATTTGTTTTTATCCTGGAAAATTTTGTTTTCTCCATTTATAGTGAACGAAAGCTTGGCTGGGTAAAGTAGTCTGGGCTTGCATCCATGGTCTCTAAGTTTCTTCAGTACATCTATCCAGGACCTTCTGGCTTTCATGGTTTCCATAGAGAAATCAGGTGTAAGTCTGATAGGTTTACCTTTATAGGTAACTTGACCTTTTTCCTTTGCAGCTCTTAATATTCTTTCTTTATTCTGTATGTTTTGTGTTTTTATTATTATATGACAAGGAGATGTTTTTTTTTTTTTTTTTTTTTGATCCAGTCGATTCGGTGTTCTGTATGCTTCTTGGACCTTCAAAGGAATATCTTTCTTAAGGTTGGGAAAGTTTTCTTCTATAATTTTATTAAATATATTTTCTGGACCATTGAGCTGTACTTCTTCTCCTTCTTCTATCCCTATTATTCTTAGGTTTGGTCTTTTTATTGTGTCCCAGATTTCCTGAATGTTTTGTGATGAGAATTTGTTGGTTATGCTGTTTTCTTTGATCAGACTGTTTATTTTCTCTATGGTATCTTCAGTGTCTGAGATTCTTTCTTCTATCTCTTGTAATCTGTTGGTGGTACTTGTCTCTGTAGTTCCTGTTCGTTTATCCAAATTTTCCATCTCCATCCTTCCCTCGGTTTGTGTTTTCTTTATTACCTCCACTTCATTCTTCAAGTCTTGATCCGTTTCCCTTACCTGTTTGATTACTTTTTCTTGTTTCTCTTGGTTTTCTTGGGTATCATTGAGAGATTTATTCATTTCCTCTACCTTTTTGTTTGTAATCTCTAATTGATTATGGCAGTTTTTCACCTTCGGTTTAAGGTCCTCTATTATTTTCATATAATTCACTTTTGAGTCGAATTCTTCTAATTCTTCTGGATTAGGGTATACACTTCTTATTTCGGGATTCCTGGATTCTGGTGATGTCACGTTGCCTTTCAAGTTGTTGGGGGAATTCTCGCATTGGCGCCTGCCCATCTCTTCCTTGAAATGGAGACAGGAGAGGCCTGGTGTCTTGGATCAGTCTTTGCTGTGACTAACTCTCTGGGTGTATCTCCTCAGTGTAGGGGCAGGAACCGTTCTCTTTCAGATGAACTCCTCAACACCAAAACAGGGACGCCTGGTATTCCAATGACCCACGGAAAAAGGGCGAATGCAGGGGGTAGGGCGGGGTCGAGTAGAACACAGGCGACACTGCAGTACAAGCTGTAGGTGCCTGCGCTCCCTTTCAGGGGTTGTTGAGGCCTGCCCGCTAGGCAGGCACTCACTGCTCTGGTTGGGTAGCCTTAGTGTAGGGGGGGTTGTGCTCTCTACCAGGACAGTCCGCCCCAGGATAGCACACACTCACCTGTCCAGATGGAACTTCTCAGCACCTACACAGGGACTGCTGGTAGCCCAATGAGCAAGGGACCAAGGGAAGTAGGAGTCAGGCAGAGCAGGTCCAGTAGAGCACAGCAGACCCTGCAGCTCCAGCAGCAGGGGCCCGTGTTCCCTGGCGGGGACCTTGGGTCCTGCCCTCTAGTCAGGCACTCACTGCTCTGGGTTGGTAGCCTTAGTGAAAGGTCAGGAAGCTGTTCCACAGCAAAGTACCTTGCAGACAAGGCAGGCTTGGGGGTGGGGGTGGGGGCGCATGTGTAGGAAAGAAAGCCCTGCAGCAGGAGCTGGGGGAGGGGCGTTTGTGCTCTCTACCAGGACAGTCCGCCCCAGGATAACACACACTCACATGTCCTGATGGAACTTCTCAGCACCTACACAGGGACTGCTGGTAGCCCCAATGAGCCAGGGACCAAGGGAAGTAGGGGGCAGGCAGAGCGGTCCCAGGAGAGCACAGCAGACCCTGCAGCCCCAGCAGCAGGGGCCCGCGTTCCCTGGCAGGGACCTTGAGGCCTGCCCTCTAGTCCTTAGCTTTCGTCTTTGATCGTAAATAGAAGTTTGCCAAAATATACGTTTTTGTCCTACTTTATTTTTGACTCATCCTCCACATGTAAATCATCATTTAGACCAGTATTACTTTTTACAGCAGAAATTGGAGCTTTTAATTTTCTTGGTGAGGCACATTCTCCACTGTGACTGGGAATGACTGGGCCACTGTTGGCTTGTGGGCCTGCGAGAGGCCCCTCACGGAGTTTCCCGATGGTATCTGGTTGCTTTGTCTATCTGTTGTTGACCTGCATTTTTTGGACAAATGTCGGCCTTTTACCGCATCTCCTACCTATACCTGAAGGCCGAGATCTCCTATTTTTGTCATTCCCAGTGGAGATATTATTCCTAGAAATTCTTTGCCTGCAATCCCTTTTCAGATGTTCTAATTTACCACAATTAAAACACTTGGCAGTTTGATGTCTCCTCATTGCTTTGGAAATCACTTCTCCTACCCAAGATTCATCATTATAGCTAAATGTCTCAACATTCATTGTATGCTGAATCCATTCATCCATAGGTGCTGATCTAGACCTTAAAGGCCCAATTATCTTTTTGCAATCTATGTTTGCATTTTCAAAAGATAGAGATTCAAGAAGTATTCATCTAGCTTCTGGGTCTGTTACCCCTATGTCCAGAGCCTTAATTAATCTTTGCAAAAAATCAATAAAGGGTTCTCTCTGTCCCTGCCTAATCCTGGTATATGATTTTACCCTTTTCCCTGGATCTTGTATTCTATTCCAAGCATTTAAGGCTGCCTTGTGACATAATAACAACACTTCTTCATCATAAAGAGCTTGGACCTGTGAATCAGCATATGCTCCTATACTAAGAATTTGATCTTGGGAAACCTCCACACCTTTTGCTCTTTTTTGCTGTTCCATATGTTTGGATTCTTCTCTGAAATAAATTTCAAACATCAAGGAAGGTCCATCATCTAAAACTGCAGACACTAACTGATGGAAATCATGGGGGGTAGCTTGACATTAGAAGCCCAAATCCTTAACATTTCCTTAACAAATACAGAGTGTAAGCCATAATTAGCGATAGCTTGCTTAATTTCTTTTAGATCATTCATTCCTATTGATGTCCATCTAGCTTCTTTGACTCCCTTTGAGCATTTAGAAGTTGAAGCTCTGTCAGAATAAATTACAGGGTATGTCACTAAAACCCTGGGTAAGCCAGTTCTAATAGCTAGTGGTGGCATTGCATCCTGTCCTTGTGCCTTCTTACTCTGTTCACCAGTTCCAATAATTTCTTCAATCATTTCAAGTCTTTTTATTATTGTCTCTTTTGAATCCTGAATCTCCTGACCTACATGAGTTTCTAGTAAAGATGGTATGGTTCTTAGGAGTTTCATAATCTTCCTTAATGATAGAATATTAAAAAGAATACTGAAACCTAGTAACCAGTAAATTAAGGTATCCCCATAATCATATAAACCTTGCATGATATAATCCATTGTATTAATAAACAAAACAGTAAAATTTGTATTGGAAATGAAAACTGCCATATTATCTATTATCCAGCAGGCGGCGCTGTTGCTGAGATGCAACTAGAACCGCTGCAAAGGTGACAAAAATGGCTCCTGTTTCAGAGTTTGCCTTAGTATTTGTTAAAAACTGGGAAATGCAAGTTGCTCAACAAAGTAAATGTAATTAAATCAATTCCATACACTGAACCATAAACCCAGAATCCAGGGGTAGAGAAGAGTAACCTGGAAGCCACATATGCCTCCACATGACAGTGTCACCCCGAGGGGTTGCAGCTTTCGGCAACTGCTTACGCTCTGGTTTGTGATACTTAAGTGCTGCGCTTGCAAGAGAAATTTAAAATTGACTCAGAAAAGAGCAAACCAGGCAGGCAGAGACTACGCGGGCCTGTGAAGTTTAAATCCATATGGGGAGGCAAATAATAGGGTACATGGGGACTTGAAGTCAATCTGAGGCGTGTAAAGGGAAAATATAAAGAATTGAAGCAAGAAAAACCACTGCATGATAATTTTTCTTGGACTGCTGGCTCCATGCACAGGGCACAGGCTGAGGGAGGGAGGGCTCATGCCAAGCCGAGCTGGTGACAGGCAGCTGAGCAAGGGAAGAAGGGGTCCTAAAACCAAACATTTGGGCACCAGATGAAGGTGTAAGTCACAAACAATCCCACACCAGTTTGGAATTATGATTAATAGGATGGTTATTTATTCAAGGGGGAAAAACTTACAGATCACTGTCCCAGACAAGAGCCCTCTGTGCAATTAGGAAGGGAGCCTACTTGCCAGAAGCAGAGCTGGAAGCCAGAGAGAGAGAATGGAGGGATGTGGCGGCTTTTTTTTTAAAGAGAGAGAGACCATGCGCCAATGGGCTAGTATCTCAGCTGCTATTGGCTGAAGGAATGGAAGGAGCTCCCACAACATCCCATATTTTTAACTCCTTTTAAGACCTTCCCCAAAACCAATCTCAAGAAGTTACAGGCATTTATTGCTTTCATTTATTCTTATCCCATTTTTGCTGAATCTGTCTTGTTTAATTAAGTTTGCCTTTTGTTCTTTATTTACTAAGCATCAGATTAAACCTTAAAAATCCTTTTCCCTTAAATGTTAACCCATCTTCCTCCATTAGCATTATATATTTCTGTATATGGCAATGGCTTATCAGTAGACTCTCGAAACTTAAACACGCCATCTTCCCTCCCAGAAGAAACCAGATTCTATTCCTTAGAACATAAGCAGGTATTGGCAAAAGTGCTTGAGTTCCAATGCAGGAAACATAGCACACACACACACCTTTTATTTGTGGGCATTCTTTCTTGAAGCTTGTGCCACATGTTACGTGAGAGATCACACAGACTCTGCAGGAGGTGGCATGACAATTATCTTTCTCTAACCGGCTTTTAATTTTTGTATTTGTGTTTTCACATTTAGAATTGAATTCTAAAATTTGATGTAGAACTGAATTTATTCAATTCCCTAATTATTTTCCTAATCAAAAAGTTAGTTAAGGTAATGAGAACATAGTAAAATTGGGAGAGTGCTTCCCTAGTACGCAGGAAACTCTGGGCTCAGTACATAACACAAAATAAAACAGGTATGATAGTGAACTTTGCAGTCCCAACACTCAGAGACAGAAGAATCAGAAGATCAAGGCCAATCTTCGGTAGAAACTTAAGAAGTTGGAAGCCAGTCTGGACTACATGATCTCCAAAACAAAAATAGTAAAATTATAGACTTGCTGGGTGGGTAAAGGTTTTATCCTCAATAACTTTAAGATTGAAGAAATATATTACTTTAAAATACAGCTGTTATTTTTGTTTTGTTGATTGCTATTGTTTTTAGGGCATTTTACCCACAGATTTATTATTTCTTTCTTGTTCTCAAGAGTTTGGTGTGGTGCAAACTCTTACTTTTCTAATTTTCCCCTGTATAAACTGAGGGATAACAACAATTAAGTAAATTACTCACATTTGACACCTAGTTAATGGCTGGGCAATAGATACTTCAGTTTTGTCTTTGCTCTCAACCTAGTTCTTGATTTACTCCTCCATCTCTGACAGGTTAAAATGTAAACTGAATGCTACTAAATATTTCTGCCATAAATATGTTTTTATATGATTTATTCTAATAAAACACAATTGAAATAATATTAAATTTGATAGTGGTTTACAATATTTAATAGTTACCAATTTCAATTATATAGATTTTTTTCATCTTGACCATAGACCATTTTACAAAATCAAGCATCAAATATAAAGTGTTTATAAGAAGGTCCTATTAACAATGTCTCTGAACATGTTTCCTGAACACATTTCTGTGATACAAGCAGTTGGAATGAAGAAGTTGCTGGACTAAGGATCACCCTAACTTTCAAGGATAATTAATCTGGAATGGGAAGGGGCAATTATCTAATAGAACTGGATTAGAGTCTAAAACTGGAAGAGTTTAGACACAATCTGCATCATATTGTACTGTGCTCCCTTTGCTGTGTTCTTTATTTTCTTCAACAAAACCACTCCTCGGGTAAAGAAATAACTATCTTCCAATAGAGAGTTAATCATCTTAAAATTCCTAATGTTCTTTATGTGATTTAATTCTTTTGGGGATATATTATTATGTCCCTTTAAAGTTCTAGAGAAGGTTTTAGACTTCAGTAGTTTTCTTTTTTAATAACTTGAATATTTGTTTACTTCTTCTCTACTCCATTTTATTTGTAATCCTTGTATGCACACCTATAATCCAAAAACATGAGAGGTGAAACCTCAAGGACTTGTTACTTAGAAAATTCAAGAACAGTTTGATCTTCATTAAACCCTATCTAAGAACAAACGACAACTAAAAGATGAAAAAAATAATAATTTTTTGTATCTATAGTAGCTACTCATATCATTCTGCATTCTTTGTGACAATGTATTTCATTGTGCATGTTGATATTGTCTAATCAATGCATGGTATGCACATTAAAATTCCTGAAAATCTAACTCAATACAATAATGTACATATCTGTCTGATTGCTTAACCATCTGGGGATCTAAAAGCAATCTTATTTTTATTTCTATAATCAAATTCAATCACTAAGAATGAAATGTTTTGTAGGCATTTTTCTATGAATCATTCCATGTCACCTTCCTGATGTAGGTCCCCTGAGGGACCTGAAATGTTGAAAATTTTGCTGTATGTCATCTTTCATTTTATGATCTTTCACAGAAAATATGAAAGTGAATCACAAAGGTAAAATTAAGTCATCTAATCTATAGGAATATTCTTAAGGAAGAAGTTTCAAAGATGTGTTGAAACAATAGCATCTTAAAATACAAGGTGAAAGAAAAACTAAAATACCCAGTTTATAGCTTAATTAGTGAAACATTTTTTTTAATTTTAAAACTCTTTGCAAATTTTATACATAACATTTTATCACATCTGTTCTTATTTCCACCTCTTTATCAAAAAAAAATTTAAGGTGCAAGTTGTAATAAATCACTCTAGTTTTCCACCCTGAGGATAAATAAGATCATCATAGGTTAAGGTTATTTGTGTCTTATCAGTATAAAACAAAGTTTAGTGATCATAGAAAAACAAAATGAAAACAAAATAAACAAATAAACAACAATAAAAACAATCCAACAAACGAAAAGAAACAAACTTGTTTAAGCAGTTTTGTAGATTAAAAAAATTTTCACTTTAAGTATATAACATTAGCTCCATGTTGCATTTGTACCCTGGATGACAGGAAGTCAATCACTCAGTTGGTGAGGCTTTATTTATTCTGCTATAAAATGAAGATAGATTAAATTATCTTAAAAAACAGTTCCAGATATAGTTAAAGATTTTATATCTGAGAATTTAATCAGTAGAGTAAAATATTTGATTAATTGGTACTATAAAATTCTGAGGAGGAGAAAATAAGTAAAACAAGTGTGAAGGTGTATTTAGAAAAGAGGTAACATCAAAGTAAGGAGATCACAGTTTCTTAAAAATATGGCTTGGAGTTCCATAGACAAAGTGAAAAATAGGAACTAAAAGGAGAAATATGGTAAAGAGAATAATAAGTAACGAGGAGGATGAAAGGGGCAGTAGATGAATCAGTAAAGAGACTAATCTACATTAAAAAACAGTGATGGGTTCAGATTGTGTGATTACTTCATAATAGCATGACTCTTCATAGAGTGTATTTCAAGAGTTCAAATAATTTTAAAAGCATAAAATATTTTAAAATAGTCATAGATCAGACGAGATTGGGCACGTTCAGTGTGGTATGCACAAAACTCAAGTCCAAGTGGATTAAAGACCTCAATATAAATCCAACCACACTGAAAACTGATTGAAGAGAAAAGGGGAAGTAGCTTTCAATGCATGGGCACTGGAGACCATTTCCTAAATATAACCCCAGTAGCATAGACACTAAGAGCAACAACAAATAAATGGGACCTCTTGAAACTGAGAAGCTTCTGTAAATCAAAGGACACAGTCAATAAGACAAAAAGGCAGCCTAATGAATGGGAAAAGATGTTCACCAACCCCACATCAGACAAAGGGCTAATATCCAAAATACTGAACTAAACAGTAAATTCTCAACAGAAAAATTTCAAATGACCAAAAGATACTTAAGGACATGCTCAACTTCTTTAACTATCAGGGAAATGAAAACCAAAGCAACTCTGAGATACCATCTTATACCTGTAAGAATGGCTAAGATAAAAAGCACCAATGATAGCTTATCCTGGAGAGGATGCGGAGTAAGGGGAGCATTCATGCATTGCTGGCAGGAATGCAAAATTTTGCAACCACTTTGAACATCAGTATGGTGGTTTCTCAGAAAATTGGGAATCAACCTACCTCAGGAACTAACAATACCACTCTTGGGAATGTACCCAAAAGATTCTCAATCATATTACAAAAGCATTTGCACAACGATGTTCATAGCAGCATTATTTGTAATAGCCAGAACCTGAAATTAATCTAGATTCCCCCAACTGAAGAATGGATAAAGTGTGGCAATTTACACATTAGAATATTAATCAGTTGTAGAAAAAATGAAATCTTGAATTTTGCATACAAATGGATGGAATTACCAAACACTACCCAGAGTGAGGTAACCCAGACCCAAATAAATGAATATGGTATGTACTCACTCATAAGCGGATACTAGCCATAAACAAATGGCATTGAGCCAATAGTTCATGATCCTAGAGAAGCTAAGTAGTAAGATGAACTCAAAGAAAAACATATATAGACCAACCTGGGAATTGGAAACAAACAAAATCACTTGACAAAATTGGGAGGTGGGGGTAGAAGAAAGGGGAGAAGAGGGTTGAGGAGAACTTGAGGGAATGGTATAGTCAAGATTGAGAAAGGACAAATATGAGGGCGAGGAAAGAGACATCTTGATTGAGGGAGCCATTATGGGGTTAGCAAGAAACCCGGCCCTCGAAAATTTCCCAGGAATCCACAAGGATGGGCCCAGTTAAGACCCTAAGCAATAAAGCAAAGGGTAGCTGAACTGGTCTTGTCCTGTAGTCAGACTGATGCTTATCTTAAATATCACCATAGAACCTTCATCCAACAACAGATGCAAACAGAGGCAGATAACCACATAGGAGCTCTGGACTGAGCTCCCAAAGTCCAGTTGATAAGTGAAAGGTGTGAGAATATGAGCAAGGAGGTCAAGACCATGGGGGGTTCAGGAACTGAGGCAGTTTGCCTGAGCCAATGGGGGCTCACCAACTCCAACTGGACTGGGAGTGAACGACTATGGGATCAAAGTAGTCTCTCTGAATGTGGTTGACAGTTGGGGTGGACTGAGCGATCACTTACAATGGCACTGGGATTTGTTTCTACTGCATGTACTGGCTTTTTGGGATCCTATTCTCTTTGGATGTATACCTTCCTCAACCTAGATGTAGTAGGGATGGCCTTGGACTTGCCACCTGGCAGAGTACCTTGTCCTCTTTTAGGATTGGAGGGGGAGGGTGGGGGAGGGAGTAGGAATTTGGATTTGCATTTTTTAAATTATTAAAATAATAAAAGGTAATCATAGAATGTGTTACTGTTACAATTAGGCAATAAGTTCTATATGACTAGTTTATGTTTTGCTTTTTTTGGATTTTCAGTTCTTAGAATATTGGCTGCTATATGAATACACAATGTTCCTATTTGTTTTGGTGAGTCAGAATAGCTGTTCACACCTTGAAAAATGGTTGTCACATACTATAAGATCCTTGTAAAAACAGGTCCATATATATATATATATATATATATATATATATATATATATATGGAAATGCAATTACTATGAGAAAGTATATCATTTCTTCAAAAGGAGAACTAGACATTTTCATTTTTTTTAGGTGAAGGAATTTTTGATTAGTATTAGTAAATGTTGCATCTTCCCATTTCAAATGTAAATGGTAGCTAGTCATCTACAGTTTATTATTTTTCTCTCAGGATATTTGTATTAAATATAAATTTATCCACATTTTAAAATAACCTCCAATACAAAAAGTAGAGCTGCTTGAGCATCAGCACAATAAAACTGCTAGATACAGAAAATTTCAACAGCATTATTTTAAATAAGGTGGGGCAATAAGACAATTCTACTGATAACAGCAGAATTATGTAGAAATAGGAGCCGCAGGCCACTTCCCACCACCCGGCTAGCTTTACTTGAAATAATTACACAGAGACTGTATTCTTTTAAACACTGTTTGGCCCATTAGCTCTAGCCTCTTACTGGCTAATTCTCACATCTTGATTAACCAATTTCTAATAATCTGTGTAGCACCACCTTGTGGTGTCTTACCAGGAAGGATCTTAACCTGCGTCTATCTTGGAGAGGAGAGCTATAGTGTCTGTCTCACTGCCTTCTTCCTCCCAGCATTCTGTTCTGTCTACCCCACCTATCTAAGCTGCTGTCCTATCAAAGGCCAAGGCAGTTTCTTTATTAACCAATTAAATTAACACATAGACACATGACCCTCCTCCATCAGAATTAGTTTGATTTGATTGACATCCCACAGTTTTAGTGATGTTTCCCATTTTCTATGTGCCTTTTTAAAAGTCAGTTATAATAGTTAACAAGTTGAAGTGATTTTAAAGTCAATATTAATATTTAAAAACAATAAGTGGACACATATTTGAGAATGATTAATTCTGATATTACCATTTTATAAAATGTGTTTTATGATCTTCTTCCCTGGAACACAAAATATTCTACCTTCCCAAAATTTGCTTTGGAGAAACATCACCTTCTACAAAATTAGAATTATTTATAAATACTTTGTATTATTTTATATATATCCCAATTCTACAATAAACAGTAGATCTATGCATTAGTTTCTATCCATTGAATTAATGAAGCACTGAAAAATTGTATATTTTGATGATTATCTGATAAAATTTGTAAATATATATTATTTTCATTCTTAAAAAATGTAGGGTTTCAGACCCATGAATTAGTTCAGAGTGTAAAGCACTTTGTTTCCAAGACTGATAGATGGAGTTTGATCATTTGATGTTTGCTGTTGGCTTGTTTATATTACTTTTATTATGTTTAGTTATGTTCCTTGTATACCCACTCTCTCCAAGACCTTTATCATGAAGGGATGTTGTATTTTGTCAGAAGCTTTTTATGCATCTAATGAGATAATCATGTGGTTTGTATTTTTTAGATTGTTTATATGGTGAATTACATTGACAGATTTTCATATGTTAAACCATCTCTGTTCTGGAATGAAGCCAAATTGATCATGGTGGATGATGGTTCTGATGTGTTCTGGGATTTGATTTGCCAGTATTTTATTAGCATTTTTGCATGAATGTTCATGAGTGAGATTGTTCTGTAATTCTGTTTCTTAGTAATATGTATTTCTGTGGTTTGGGTATCAGGGTAATTATAGTCTCGTAAAAAGAGTTTGGCATTGTTCCTTCTGTTTCTATTGTGTTGAATAATTTGAGGAGTATTGGTATTAGTTCTTCTATGAAAATCTGGTAGAATTCTGAGCTGAAATCATCTGGTCCTAAACTGTGTTTGGTTTGGGAGCTTTTGATGACAGTTTCTTCAGCAGTTATAGGTCTTTTTAATTTGCTTATCTGTTCTTGATTTAATTTTGGTAAGTGGTATTTATCCAAAAAGTTGGTCATTTCTTTTAAGTTTTCCAATTTCATGGAGTACATCTTTGGTTAACAATATTTATTAAAATGTATATCCTAAACAGTAAAAGTGTGATTTCAATATAGTATTTTTTCCACTCAAACTAAATTATATATTATTTTATTTGTTACTTGTCTAGCTCACTTAACAATAAAATGACTGTTACATAAACAAGGGGATTCTCCCAAGGGAATCAAGAGACAGACTGTGCAGAGGGTTTTATTTTAAAAAGTGTAATATATTTTTTTTAATTTATTTTGTAAACCACATTTGCAGTCTAGTAAATTTTCAAAAGATGAATAGAATTTCATAATAGTGCAGTTTAGGCAAACTTAGTAATTTATAACTTCACATAATTATGAAATATTCAAATGATCTGAAAAAGGAGTTAATACCTTTACCAAAGTTTTATTCTCAATTCCAGAAGATCTCACCAATTTACCAGGAACGAATTCATGACAATACACTGAAAAATCATGAAAAACTTTTGGAATTTGTGATAATACATTGTTACAAATTTAAACGTGAATGGTATATCTTTTTATTATACATTGTTGGGTCAAATGCAGAATTTAGGCATTAATGAACATTATTAGACTTTAATGTCATTAGAATTTAAGAACTTTTTTTTAAGTAAATGCATACCATATTTATTTTTCTAGGTCTGGAATACCTCCCTCGGAATAACAATTTATTTTATTTTATTTTATTCTTTTTTAATTAAAATTTCTGCCTCCCCCACGTTTCCCATTTCCCTCCCCCTCCTCCCACCTATTGCCCCCTCCCCCCACTCCCTTCCCCCTATCCCCACTCCGCTCCCCTTCCCCCCACTCCATTCCCCCTCCCTCTCGATATTGAAGAGCAGTCCAAATTCACTGCCCTGCAGGAAAACCAAGGTCCTCCCACTTCTATCTAGGTCCAGGAAGGTGAGCATCCAAACAGGCTAGGCTCCCACAAAGCCATCACTTTGGAAATCAGTGTGGCGATTTCTCAGGAAATTTGGGATCAACCTACCCCAAGATCCAGTAATACCACTATTGGGAATATACCCAAGAGATGCCCTATCATATGACAAAAGTATCTGTTCAACTATGTTCATAGCAGCATTGTTTGTAATTGCCAGAACCTGGAAACAACTTAGATGCCCTTCAATGGAAGAATCGATGAAGAAAGAGTAGAATATATACATATTAGAGTACTACTCAGTGGTAAAAAACAATGACTTCTCGAATTTTGCATGCAAATGGATGGAAATAGAAAACACTATCCTGAGTGAGGTATCCCAGACCCAAAAAGAGGAACATGGGATGTACTCACTCATAATTGGCTTCTAGCCATAAATAAAAGACATTGAGCATATAATTTGTGATCCTAGAGAAGATAAATAAGAACATTTTATAATGTATTATGTATTAGAAAAACTATAATCTTTCGTTGCAGCAATGAACTTTCACATCATAATTGAAATATGAACAGAAAAGGTATATACTGTTTCTTTGCTTTTTCAATTTTTGTAATGATCATAGACTTTGGTAGACACAGAATGGTTATTTATTCAGTGATACATCTTTTAATTTAAATACTATACAGCATGTGTGTATAATATCTAGTCTTCCATTATTTACTCGACAAAAAAAAATAGTTGGTATAAAATTATTTATTTAAAATGTGGTCAGGTCAGAGAGTGCAGCTAAATTACATGAGCATTTGCTGACTCTGGAGAAAACATGCCCACACACACAGTACATATATGCTAAACAATTTCTCCCTTATCACATTGTACTATAAAATTATTATTCAAATAAGCTTTAATTATTTTAAGTATATTACATAGAACAATTAGATGCTATCTAATTAAAAATTGTGCTAGTTTTGAAATTTGGCGTTGTCTTTAAAGATTTGGAGCACATTGTTAAAAGTTCAGTGAACATCCTGGGAGTGTCTTCATGCTTGGTATGGAAAAAAGACTGTGGCCTATACTTCTTGAGTTATATCAGCTAGAATAATTTATATAATTTCAGTGAGGATCTAATTTTTCCACTCTAAATTAGATATAAATTCATATTTTGCATAGCTTTAGATATATTTTGCACTAAGTAATCTCATAGCATAGCATCTAGTAGGTACTTGATTAAGTTGATTTTGGTAGTTACTTTGTTTGCCTATTAAGCATGATATAAATACAAACAATACAAAACAAAAAATAAGTTTTGGAACAGATTGCAACAAAGTAGTGTAGTGTCTAATATATTAGTGTAGTGAAAGAGTACATTTTAGAGACACATCCGATTCTTACAACACCGCACATCTAATTAGTTATGTGATTATATGAGATTTAATTGACTTTCTGTAATTCACATTCTACATTTAAAATATGAGATCTGATGACAGTTATTTTATTGAGATATGTAATAAATTACATAACAAAATGTTGATGCTGTAAGCTTAAAATACCTGTCAGTTACTTTCAGCATTTTAATAAATTGTGAAATCAAAATGCAAATAAAGATGAAATTCATCATCTGCTATTTAATGTTAGCTTAAAATTTCTTTTTTTTTCTTTCTTTCTTTTTTACAAATTAGTCATTTTGGAATGCAGATATGCAGACAAAAATCACATACTTCTATTTCTTTTGAAATCAAGTACAAATATTTTTATCATTAGTCAGAGGACAACTTGCCAGAGTCAGTTTTCTGCTTCCATCACATGGCTTTGGTCCCAGGCTTGTTGATAGGCATTCTTATCAGTAAAGCTATACCAATTCTTTAGAAATTTGTTATTTAAGAAACATTAAAGTAACATTAAGACAGGCTTTTTAGTTCAGATAAGTAAAGGAAGCTTTCTTTGTCTTTTGAATTTTGTACTTGGGGGATTTTCTTGATCTTTTTCTTCAAAGGGAGTAGATAATCCATTTATATGAGCCTTGGGTTATGATTAGTTCAAAAGAAAGAAAAGGAGAAATTGAACAACTGTGCATATTTTAGTAAAAGAAAATAATTCCATTAAGCTTACTGAGTACATCATAGCCTTGTCATGAAGTAGGAAGGGGCATTTGATTCCCATTATTAAAGGGCTCTCTATTGACATTTATATTTGGATTCAGTTTGCAGCTTATGAATAAACTCCAAATCCCAAGGGTTATTAGTTAAAAGACAATGCACGTGATGTGGATGTTGTTCTCTTACAGCAGGATGGCTGATTTTTAAAAAGTGATCCTATGAACTTCTAGAGAAAACACAGCTGTTGCTGTTTTCAAATAGCTCCATTACCTATATTGAACTATTTTGATTTTAGGTTTTACACTTCAGCCTCTTAAATGAAAATTCTTTGTTATAAATCCCAGTTGTCAGAATCTGACAATGAAAACAAGTTGTTGGACAAGCATTTTGTATTTCTTCATTTGCTATCTTGTTCAATTTTATGCATTGAAAGCTTCGGTGAAACTCGGGGGAAAAGCTTCTCTTAGTGTTTCAGCAATCATTTTTTATTACTCTGTCAGCTATTATTTACATCCAAAAGTACTTTAAAAATAAACAGAAATGATCGTGATGGGAAACAATTAAGGAGGTACATGTCTACAGGTCCTATTTTTGTTAGACTGAAAAAACATCTGTAGGATATCTGTCATCTATCAGGCTGAATACAGCTAATAACAAGGTATTGTGCCTTTGTAAATTTCTGAGAGTAGATTTTAATATTCCTACTAAAGAAAATGATTAATATGGGATGTAATGTATTTACTAATAGCTAGAATTAGCCAATCCAAAACTAAATATTTAAAAATTTACTTCCAATTAAAGTCTTAGAAATGGAAATTAACACATTTTTTTGCAAAGTTTCTATATTAGATGTTTACTTACGATGCTTTATAATTTAATATTTTATAATTTACTCATTCTTAATTTTACTATGAGAAAGATTTTTGAAATGCTTTGAAAAGAACAATATTTACTCTAATAAAATATAGTCAGCTGGGTGATGGGGGTGCATGTATTTAATACCATCACTCAGGCAGCAGAGGAGGCACTTGGAGATCAGCATTAACTCCTGAGCAATTTCCAAGACAGCTCTGGCTGCACAGAGAAAGCAAGTCTTAAAAACAAAATAAAAATAAACAAAAATAAATTATTAAGATAAATATAGAAATGTAAATCAGGATGTTCTTGATTAATTCTACATCGATTCCATAGGTTATATCACTGACAGCCCAAGATTTATTTGGATTGTATGTATTTGTTTTCATAGAGAACAAATGTGAATCATAGAAGAAAAATTAATTTTTGTTGAACTACCATGACTGTGAAGCCTGAAAGCTTAGTTTTGTAATTTTAAAAGAGAGCTAGTTGTGCTGTCCTGACATGGTTGTCTTTACAATGAAATGATTAATATTTTTATATAGCATTAACCAAGACCCTGACACATAATAAGAACATCACATATAATTCTTCTTCAGCTTCTTTATATTAGTTATTACAGTGAGAATAACTTTAGGATTCTGAAAATTAAACTAAAACGCTCTGGTAAATTCTCTTATTTTATATTTTAGTAAATCACAACAGAAATTAATTGCATATTTACACCCCTACATTCTTATATGTAATAGGTATGATATATTAGAAGACAGAAAAGAGTAAAAGATATTTATCTTCATAGCATTTATACTCCAACTGTAGAAAATAAATATTAAATAATTTTTCTAATTCATTAATTACAGAGGCTAGTAGAAATTGATAATATTTTATTAAAATTGCAAATAGTATTAGGAGTTCCTATGTTTATCATGGTGCTTTTGTAGTAAGCAAGGTTTGCTTCACAAAAATTGATATCTAATATAATATTTAATATGATAAAAATTGTCATGCACACACCAAGAGAAATTATTCCCACACAAAGGTAAAAATTATGACATGTTATAATCAAGGATGTCAAGGTTGTTAAGGTACTTTAATGTGGGAGAAGAATATTTTTCAGAGAAGGGATATTTGTGGTCAAATTAGAAATAAGAAGCCAGTGCAGAGATCATACTTTAATCTGAAATAAATACATGTGTTATGCTTTTGCCTAAATCAATAAAATAATTTTACTCATATTTTAAAAAGATGTCTCTGGTAGCTGTGCTAATAGTGCATAAATGGTAACTGTGTGACTAGAAATTTACTAAAATGATTGCCAGGACAGAAAACCACGATTTCAAGTATGGAAGTGGTAATGGAGATGATAAAATATGTTTAGATTTTTTTGTTGAAAATTAAATTAAGGAGATATGATAGACTAAAATGTAAAAATGAGACAATCAGAAATGTCAAATTGACAGCAGTGTCTGATATTGGTAACTGTAAGAATAAATACAATATTAGAAAGACTGTTGGTGAGACACACCAGTGGAAGAGATGAAAAGATCCATTTCTAATATTTTATGTTTGAGTTGTCTGTTACAGAGACATTTTTATGGATATGTTGAGCAGGAAATTGGATGCAGACACCATTCAGTTTAATTGGAAGAGAAGTCTGGATATTGTAAAAGAAATGAATGTGTAGATAAAACTTTAGAGTATTCCAGTTTTTGTAGAGCTATAGCAACCAAGCTAGAACTGAGGCTGTTTTTCAAAAGCTAAAAGAAAATGCTAACCCATGGCAGCAAGATGAAGAAAACTGTCAAGGAATAAAAAGTAGTCCAACGGCTTAAATACTGACGTAGCAGCAATTAAAATCAAGATGAAATTGACCATGGAGAAAGTGATTTACCAACTGAGAAAAAATGTGAATAGCTAAATTAAACTAGACATTTTAATGGCATTTTTACTACATAACAAAGGGATCAGGGTCATCATCATATGGCCTACATCAAGACAAGTATGGACTTTGATGGGCGCTGTTTAGAAGAAAATATTGCATGTGAATTATAGACGAGGATACACAGTCTCCTATGTTGACAGATCATTCTATTTCACATTATGTTCTATTTGGGGGATTTTACATTATTTTTGATTATTTTTCTGCTTTATAGGTATCTTTAATGCTTTGAGTTTGTGATATACTTGGCTAAGAGCAATGTTTTTGCTTTGCCACAGAGTATACAGTGGAATGAATTTTAAAGCCACGTTTACTTTCATTACTTACAAGATCCTAATTTCTATTTTATAGTAGCTGAATGTGACCTTTATGTCTTTGATTCTCTTCAGACCATTCATACCCTCTACCTTTTGAAAAAAGAATGAATAATAGCCTGTGTTGGACCTTTGCTCATTTTTACGCACAAAAGATGAATTTAACAGTGGTCTCTGTGATGTAATTAGCAACATAAATTCTCACTCTGTTCTTGAATTTCTTAAGTATATATAATTTTTTGGCGTGAAGTTCAGTGTTTGTCCTGTTTACAAATATTATCAACTTGTCACAACATAGAGTCATCAGAGAGAAGTCTCAACTGCAGAATTGATTACATCAGATTGACGTACTGGAGTTTATGTGGAAGATTGTCTTATTGGTATTGATGTAGTAGGACCCATTACATATAAGGCTGCTCCATGTTGAAGCATGTGGTTCTAGTTGCCTATAAAAGCTAGCTAAGCATGAGAACATGCGTTATTCAGCAAAGAGTATTCCTCTGTAGTTTCTTGCTGGAGTCCCTACACCAATTAATTTTCCTCGGGTATAGAGTGTGATATGGAAGCATATGGTAAATAATCATGTTCTGCCTGCACGTTGTTTTTAGCCAGTGTTTTATTATAGCAACAGAAAGGAAAATTAAACACTGTTCATTCAATTGTATTTTGAATTAATCTGTTCATTAATTACCTAGTATATGGGAGATGTCCATCAAATATGACTGTGCCATATACAAAAGGCAACTGGTTTTGAAACCAAGAAATTTACTTCTGTGCTTAAATGCATAAAATTGCATAAAGTACTTTGTATCACATGACTTTATATTTATCATATTTATCCATATTACCTTACTAATAATTTATGAACAGGGTTACCTTAAGTGGGGAAAAGCCATATTAATGTTTCACTTTGGTTTTGAGATAACCACTTGTACTCAGTCCATTATTTTTACTGTCCATTAGAATTCCTTTTTTTGTCTAGAAAGTTTCCAACTCTTATCCTGTATTCTGGTACTTCCTCATTTATGCTTCCATCACTTTATTCCTGAGGAGACATCATGTCTGCAACTTTTCCCACCTCTGTGTGTTTTTAGATAATGTGTCCATTCAGATTAAATTTGTAGAAGTAAGGAAATTAGTCATATAAAGCTAGAGTAAAGTTAAAATTTAAATTCTCTATTAGTTATATATTCATTGCTGCCTATGTCTTTGCTATAGCATAGTTTTAATTTGCTTACTTGTGTAACTGGAGGCTTCTCCCCACTCCCAGTACCTGAATAACCACTTCAAGGTCCAAGGCTTAATTTTAATTGGGAACTTTTTGGCTGATGGCTCAGGCTTCGTACTTGTAGCTTTACATATAAATTGATCCATTTCTAATAATATGTGTATTGCCATGTGCCCCATGGCTTACCAGTAATGCACTGGCATCTTACTTCTACAAGGCTGCTGGCATCTCTCTGACTCTGCCCTTTTTCTCCCTGGATCTCTGTTTGGATTTCCCTCCTGCCTTTATTCTGAATCGCTATTGGCCAAATAGGCTTATGAATTAACCAGTGATAATAAAACAATTTCACAGCATACAGAGGGGCATCCCACATCATATTTATTTTACACAACTACTTAGTCAGTCACTCTTCACCATATAGAAATGATACTTACAGAAAATAACATCATCCACATGAAGGCAAAATGAGTTTCTTCATTGCTAATGCAAATCACATTAACTTAGCAATATCTTTGACAGTATTTTTCCTCTTTAAACTTTATTTTTCTGATTACTTACACAGTAAGGTCAGTACACAAACATTATACATTTTTTTGCTGCAGGAATAGCAGGAAAAGTCCCAAACACAACCCAAATAGATCTAGAATTAATCTATTTTTTCAATCTTGACATATTCATCATATAACTGAAAATAGCATAATTTTTCCTACATATAGTTTTATTTTTTATTTATTTATTTATTTATCTTTTGGTTTTTCGAGACAGGGTTTCTCTGTGGCTTTGGAGCCTGTCCTGGAACTAGCTCTGTAGACCAGGCTGGTCTTGAACTCACAGAGATCTGCCTGCCTCTGCCTCCCGAGTGCTGGGATTAAAGGCGTGCGCCACCACCGCCCGGCGTACATATGGTTTTAAAAACCTAGGATGCCTAAATCAAATCCTGTCTCAAGTGATTCTTGTTAGTATAGTTTTTGCTTTTATTTGAAATAATGTGGGAGTGGGGGTTGGCATTATTTGCATGACTTTTGAGATCATTGAAAGGATTTGGGTCTGTTATACTTCTCTAGACTCTTGTAACCCAGTCCCATAATGAGTATTTCCCTTTAAATCAAGTACCAAATCTGTCATATTAAACTTACAAAATATTTCATGATACAAAATTCAAAAATAACATTTCTGGTTAGATTAAAGTACTTTGTAAATCCCGTTGACCTCCTTGTTGCATAATGGTTGTAAATTCTAACATGGTAGATTAGATTTTTGTTATATGGTTCCAATTATCTGTTGTCACTCTACTTGTTATGGGTAACAATTATAGAACTTAGAATCACATGGGGAACTGTACCTCTGGCCATAACTCAGGTGTTATCTTGATTAAATTAATAATGTAGGAAGGATCAACTTATTTTTTGTGGGCATAGTTTATGTAAATAAAAAAAGCCTGCTAAGGACTGGCAAATATATATTCATTGCTCTATATCCATATTTACTGATGTCATATGACCAGTTGTTTCACGCACCCTTTGCTGTGACTCCCCAGAAACTGTAGGCCCAAATAAACCTTGTAACTTGAATTCTAATGGTTGTAATAATAAAAACCTGGAGTCAGATATTAGGGGGTAAAAGCTGAAAGATCAGAGAAGCAGAGCAGCCAGACATTAGTTTTTAACTCTACGGAATCCTCAGACTGAAGGAGGCTTAATCCTGTCTCCAGGAATCTTCAGACTGAATGCCTTGATCTCCTTTCTCCTCTCACTTTATATTCCCTTCTCTCTCTCTACCCAGCCATATTCTTTCTTATCTCTACCTTCCTAGTTCTGGGATTAAAGGCATATGACTTCCAAGTACTGGGAATCAAGGTGTGAACCATCACTGTCTTGCTCTATTTCTCTTTTAGACTGAATATATCTTGAGTACCTCAGGGTGGCCTTGAACTCATAGAGATCCATCTGCCTCTGCCTCCCAAGTACTGAACTTAAAGGTGTGTTGCACCAGTGCCTGGCCTCTATGGCTAAATATTGGCTTAGCTCTGCACTATGATCTTCAGGCAAGCTTTATTTGTTAGATCACAAATTAAATATCACCACAAACCCTTTCATTCTTAATTTGCTTTTGTCTCAGTTTTTTTTATCACAACAGGAAAACATTCCAAGGCATAGTCCTTTCACCGCCATTTTTTTTGTCTCCTGCCATTGCAACATACACCAGCAAAACATACAATTCCTAAATTTTAGATTGTCTGTTCTTCCTATTCTATCTTTCACGTGTGCTTTTCTCCATCTACATACCCTTTAACTTTCTTCTATATGAAGGTTTTCTATTTTCCTATGCTCCAAATCATAGAACATATCATTTTTGAAGACTCTGCTTGATAGGTGAATCTTTTTTTAGGGCTACCAATCACAATTCACATATACCTGTAGTTTATCACTTATCACTATGTCCTTTAAGATTCATATGTCTGCTTCATTTTTTACTATACAGAGAGCTCTGTGATAAGATATGTTGGATCAAATTCATTTTTGTATCACCAGCACACAGAGATGGCTAACACATGATATATGTAAAACAAGTATTTCTGAAATAGGTAAAAAGTGACCTTCCTGTTTACTCCTACTCATATTCTGTGTGCAGTTATCATTCCCTTTCTTTTCTGCCTAATCATCAATCAGTTTTTCATGTTTTCTCTCAAACCTATTCATGACATTTTGCTTATTCACCCCAGCCCCACAGCCTCTAATGTTAGAAGTAGTGATAAAGATGAGGCCAGGGTTCTGTGATTGATTATGTGTAGACATTCCAATTTAGTTTGCTGCCAGAATCAGTGACAGTAGCTGCCATCATTTTTCTGTTCTGAGAATTTCTTCCAATCTCAGGTCAAAGATTAATTCTAAAGCTGTGGCTGATGATTTCAAGATTATAGTATATATAATTCACTATTGCATATCAATATTTATTATACATTGTCAAATTTCTTTAACGGTAGTTTGTCTTTAAATTTTTAAAACAAACCAATAAATTTCAGACACATACAGAAATACAATTTTAAAACTACCTTAATTATATCCAAAATATATTCATATGGAAACTTACTAAATTAAGTCAGCAACAAACATTAATGAAGTATCAGCTGTGAATAAATAATCATACTAAAATTTGATTTTTTTTTTTTCTTGAGGAAGATATAAAATCTAGGAGGGAAACTCTGATATTTGACAAGGAATAGAATATTAAACTAATTTCTGAGACTAAAATTTACACAATAATTTAGAGGATTTAAAACATTAAAAGCAACAACATTTTGCTAAAATATAGGTGTAGAAGATCTTAGAAGATCTACAAGACTACTTAAAGATGCAGGATTAATAACAGTGTTAGGATTAAAGTAAAATTCTCTTTTCTCCCAGACTTATTTAACTGTATTTTATTCTGTTTTGTCTTGTTACCAGGAAATAAGTATTGCATTTTGCTTGTTCTTAGTCTTCCACATATAAGAATTTAAAAACAGACTTTGGAGATATCCTTTGCTTATTTTATTAAAGGAGAATACTATAGGGTAGGTAAGCTGTAATTCAGCAGTAGTCAGGAGGAGAGGGATGAAGAAGAGTAAGAAAGAAAAAAAAAGACATATTTTGAGTTATAGTCCTAAAAGGCAGGCAGGCATAGTAATGAAGGTCTGGTAGCAGATGTATGATGTATGGGGGTAGAAGGTCTTTACATAGAAAGAATAAGAATTCCCTGAGTGTCAAAGAAAACCAATTTAAAATTTTGGATAGATTTCAAAGAGATGAAAAGAGGGAAAATGAAAAGTTGAAAAGATATTTTAGTTAAGAACTCATACAAGTTGACAGGCTTCACAGTGAAGATCTTGAAATGAGAGAGGAGATTCTGGAGCATAACATGCATTAATGAAGTACTTGCTTCTACCATCTTTTTTGATATGTATACAAGTGTATCATTTGTGTATAGGGGCTGTCTCCTGGCCAAGTAATTAGCAGGTCAGTTGAGTTGTTTCTTAAGTGAGGAAATATAATGTATCTATGATTTGGGTAATCTTCCACCATTTAAAGAAATTTAGAATGTCAAATCTCTAACACTGGCTAGAGTTAAAACTCATATTTATACTCCCTTTGGTAAATACCAGGAAACACAGTAGAATTGACAAAAAAAGACAAAGCAATGTGAAATAAATCTATAAAATATCTTATTTTACCAAGCAGTAGTTTTTTTATTCAATGGGTGCCATCATAGCCCTAAGACATTTAGGTTTACTTTAATCTAGCTTGTGGAATCTTAAATAACTCAATTTGGATGTTTTAAAGTCATGAGCGTTGGGCAAGAAGGGAGGGAGAAAGACAAGAAGGAGGGGAGAAGAGTGGGAAGGAAAACTTGAGGGAGTGGGATGGTCATGGTGAAGATGGGGGAAGGACCTAGAGGGAGAGCAAGGAATGAAATATCTTGATTGAGGGAGCCATTATTGGGCTAGCAAGAAACTTGGAAATAGAGAAATTCCCAGGAATCTACAAAGATGACACAAGCTAAAACCCTAAGTAGTTATGGAGAGGGTACCTGAACTGGCCTTGCCCTGTTGCCAGATTGATGAGTATTTTAAATGTCATCATAGGCCCCATATCCAAAAACTGATGCAGGCAGATGCAGAGATCACAGTGGAGCACTGGGCGAGCTTCCAAAGTTCGGTCGAAGAGAGGGCAGAGCAACAGTATGAGCAAAGGGGTCAAGACCATCATAGGGATATCCACTGAAACAGCTTACCTGAGCTAATAGGAGCCCACTGACTCTTGCCTGATGGGGAGGGAATCGGTATAGGAATGAACTAAGCCCTCTGAATATGGGTGACAGTTGTCTGGCTTGGGCAGACTGTGGGGTCACTGGCAGTGAGTGAGGATTTATCCCTACTGTTTGTACTGGATTTTTGGAACTCATTTTCTTTTGAGGGCTTCCTTACTCAGCTTAGATATAGTAGGGAGGGTCTTGGTCCTGCCTCAAAGCAATGTGTTAGACTTTATTGACTTCTGAGGAGTTAATGAGGGTTGGGTTGGGGAGGGAGGTGGAGGGAGCAGTAGGAAGGATGGAGTGGGAGCTGGGATTAGTATGTAAAATGAGAAAAGATAATTAAAAAATAAATTAAAAAAATATGTGGTAACTGGAGGCCAGATCCAAAGTGAATCATAATGGGGAGAGTCTGTATTCAAAGACTGCCAAGTCTGTTAATGCCTAACACTCTATTGTGATTGGATTTTGCTTGTGTATTTGCTAGAATGTAAGCAGTTTCATTTACTACAGAGAAAAAAAATGTTCTGCTTCTCTGTAATTACAAATTGTGGGGATCTGAAAGCACCATCCTTGTTCCTACAAATGACTGAAATGCAAAACATCGAGAATGCTTATCTTCACTGCCAATGAAAATAGGAGAAAATGGTAATTACTAAATGACAAAATAGTCATGGAGCAACTAGCCTATGTATTTTAGTGTTCTATGTATTGACAAGCATTTTTAAATGCAAAGAACTAATATAATTTTCCAAATCCTGCCTCATCAAACACACACAAATGCCTCAGTAATCAGCAGCTTGAGGATAACACCAGAAACTAGGGAGGCATTTATGAGATAACCAAATGCTATATATCTTATCCTTAATTTCCCTGGCTTAAAATTAGCAAGAAAATGCTTAGTCTCTAATTTCTGGAAAGTAAAGACAGCTGTGGCTGTTTACCCTAAGTTTAGCTCTGAATTGAACTGAATGAAAGCAAGAAATGGATTAAATGTGTTAGCATTTTAAAAGCTGACACTTTTAACCTGAATCAGTGAATTTTTTCTCTTGAAATAAAATTGGAAATGTAGATCAGGTAATATTTCATTTTTTATCTGTATTTCCTATAGCTCTCTTCTAAAGTCATATAGCCAATTTTAAAAAGCACTGTCCAATTATAAGAGCAGAAGTGTTTTCCATCTTACTTTTCAAGATTATTCAAGAATTTTTGCCTGTAATTATGTCTTTTGGTGGATATATTAGAACAATTTTAATAATTAAATTATTTTTTTTTGCTTTGTACAGTTTTTATTTATTTATTTTTTACTTTTTTTATTTTAAATACCAGCTCCAGTTCCCCCTTCCTCCTCTTCTCCCATTCCCCATCTCTTTCTAACCCACGGCCCATCCACTCCTCAAAGTGCAGTAAGGCCTCCTTTGTGGAGTCAACAATGTCTGGTATACCAAGTTGAGGCAGGGCCAAGCTCCTCTCTCCCTACCCTCTACCCCCATATCAAGGCTGAACAAGGTAGTCCACCATAGGGAATGGGCTCCAAATAACCAGTTTATACATACAGGATAAATCCTGGTTTCACTGACAGCCCCCTGCCAGACAGACCAAGCCCCATAACTTTCACCCACATTCAGAAGTTCTAGTGTGGTCCCATGCAGGATTTGCAACTGTCAATCCAGAGTTCATGAACTCCCATTAGCTCAGGTCAGCTCTGTATGTGGTTTACCCAATCGTGATCTTGAACCCTGTTGTTCATATTATCCCTCTTCCCTCTCTTCAACTAAGCTCCAGGAGTTCAGCCCAGCTGTGGATCACTGCATCTGCTTCCTTCAGTTACTGGATGTAGGTTCTATGATGACAATTAGGGTAGTCAGTAATCTGATTATAGCAGAAGGACAACTCAGGCACCTGGTCCACTATTCCTAGGAGTCTAACGTTGGGTCTTCATTGTGGATTCCTAGGAATATTCTTGATTTCTCCCTCTATCAGACTTCCTATTCATTCCCATCCCTCTCAGTCCCTCCTGAAAATCAGCTAACTCCAACATTCATGTTTCCATCCCCTATGCTCCCTCTTCTGCTTCCCTTCCCAGTTTACCCAGAAGATCTTAACTATTTTCCTTTCCCGGGGTCTTTCATGTTTGTCCCTCTTAGGGTGTTCCATTTTACCTAGCATCTCTGGGGTTGTGGATTGTTTCTTTATAAAATAATATGTTCTGTTTTCATGGTAAATATAATGTAAATGTTCTTGATAGGAAAGAGAAATACATTAATGAATATCCAACTGATGGTTGTTGGGAAAGAAGGATTAGTTTTCTTCATATAAGTCTCCAAACGGATACCCTTGACCTAGTAGGTTGGTTGCAGAGTTCTGTGCTGTGAATTTGAAAGTCTTTGCTATCTTTAGACATGACGAGGTTTTAGAAATCCCATTTTTTTCTTGAACTTGTAGTTTTACACAAGCTTGAGTTTACTACTTTAGGGCCATGTAGAATGATCATCTACTTGGAGCACCCTTTTGTTTTTGCTTCTTTTCATTTTTACTTTGAATACTGTTAGTACCTGTGAACAACATAAGTTGTGATTACCAACTTCTTAACATGTCGCTCATTTTAATTATAATTATTGAAAGAATATGAGCACATTTTTGCAGCGACATGGTCATTTCTCCAAGATTTTTGTTTTTCCTTATATCTTAACTTTGCTTTGTAAATATGTAATTTTTTACTTCTTTCCTTTCAGCTTTACATCCTTAGCACTTCAGAAGGAAAAGATATGTTTGAAAAAAATTGGGAAAATTTTGGTTCTTGCCTGAAATCTACTTTATCTGAAAATTTATATTAATTCAGCATAAAAATAAGATAAATGCTAAGTTAAATGCTAGTACAGAAAATCTCTCTTTTTAAATTTTTTTTGAGGAGCCTGAAATGTCTGATGAAGAAGCATAATTCTTTCATGGAAGAGTTTTATGAACCACAGATGTTTTTCAACCACCCACAGGGATATATACCACCACACTGAGGACAGCAGATGCCTTCTCTCCCACTTCCATATCTGGCTTCATTCCTTAGGAATCTATTTCTTTCACTGATTATCTCAAATAAGCCTATACCAGCACAGTTAACCTCAGCCTCTTCTTGAATGTAGATTTTGTGGGATGATGTAAGAAAAAATAGATCAACTCATCTAAAAATCCTGGCATTTCCATGTGGCAGGTTTTTCTTTTCATTGTAAATTATGCCTGCCAAAATGTAAATATCTAAAATTCAAACTACTTTTGGGAAATAAAGTTAATATAGATTCAAATTATTTGTATCTGAAATATGTATAATTTATTTTCAGTTCAACAGTTTTCAAACTCAATCTTCATAAGATCATTGTTACAGTTAATATAAACATACATTACCTAAATCATGTTTATGTGTATTAGTTTTCTTATATTGTAACAGGTTATCACAACTTTAGTGAAAAAATAATATTAATATATTAAATAGTTTTTAATGTAGAAGTTTTATGTAAATCTCAGTGGCCTGAAATCATGGGGGCAAAACTGTTATGTGACTTTCTGGAGAACAATCTTTGTCCTTGTTTTTATAGACTTTCTGCTTTCCTTTCCTAAGGATCTGTTTAACAATGTTAAGAGAAACAACCTTGAATTCCTTTCATGTTTCTTCTTCACATATACCTTTATCCTATCTTTTTTTCTTTTGGCTTTTTAAATACTTATTAAATTTGCTTTTCTTGGAAAATCTAGGATTGCTCCCTAATGTAGCTGGTTATTTCCCTCTTTAATGTTTGAGAACCTGCCACCCAGTGCCAAAATAAATACATGGAGATTTATTTTTACTTTTGAATGCCCTGCCTTAGCTTTGCTTGTTTCTAGACAGTTTTTCTTAACTTAAATTATCCTCTCTACCTTTTGCCTCTGCATGTTTACCTTTATTCTATATGCTTTTCTTTCCTTGTTACTCCTAGCCTAGGTGGCAAGGCCCTTGTGTCCTCCTCTCCTTCTCCTTTTCTCATTCCTCCTCGTTCTTTTCTCCTATTTATTCCCTCTACATGGAGAACCACCTATTTCTCTCTCATGCTTAACCATTCATCTCTTTATTAGATCAATCTGATATTTTAGACAGGCAAAATAATACAGCCTTAGAGAGCTAAACAAGTGCAACTTAAAAGAATGTAGCAAATCCTTACATCATTAAACAGCATAAATGATTGGAACAAGTCTTAAATTAATATTCCACAACACTCTAATATTTAAGAATTTAGTTTCTATAAATATGAACTTTATTTAAGGGAAGTGGTGGTGTATTCTTTTAATCCCAGCACTAGGGAGGCCAAGACAGGTGAGTTTGAGACCAGCCTGGTCCATAGAGTGAATTCCTAGACAGGCTCTAAAGCTACCCAGAGAAACCCTGTTTTCAAGCACTATATACACAACTATTTTATGTGTATAAGTGATGGGGAATCTAAACCAATCACCTTTTTTGTGTGGTGTATTCCCCCCAGGGCCCCAAATAGCCTATAAAACCATCTATGTGCGCTTGTTTTCCTGTGCTTCATGGGAACTCTGGCTTTGTAAGTTCCCCTTTTATTCCCTTTATTAAAGCTGAATATTTTATATTAAAGCTAGTCTGGTTAATTCTATCGACCACTCGCCAACATATAAGTGTTTGCCTTCATAAACATCTGTGTTGCATTCTTTTCATGTACCTTCTTTATACTTAAACTATAATCAAACATTTTACATCTTAGACACATTAAATTTTGCTTTCTAGCATAATCCAGGATCATTTCCTAATGTAGTTACTGCTACCAAGGAAACATGCTTTATTCTTTCCCAAGCTTTCTCAGGCTTTCTATCTATTCAGTTATCCACGTCTGGGCACCATTCTGTAGATGAAGCTGCGGGCCACTTCCCGCTGCCTGGCTCCAGGCCACTGGCTAGTTTTACCCAAAATAATTATGTGGAAACTGTATTCATTTAAACAATGCTTGGCCTATTAGCTCTAGCCTTTTACTGGCTAACTCTCACATCTTGATGAACAAGCTTTAGTTTTGACCACAAATTATGTTTTATATATTGGCTTTTAATCAAAAGCATAAAATTATCAGAGACATTATTAGATTTAATTAAAGGAGATAAGAAAATGTTTCAATGTTTAAGAGCTATTGTTTTTCTTCCAGGGAACTGTTCACTACTCATCACCAAAATCAAATCACTTTAAGGAATCTGAGACCCTATTCTAGCCTCATTGTCTATGTAAACATATGCACAGATACATGCAGAGACATGCATATAAGCATATAATTAATTTTTGTTCTAAAATTCTGTGTTTTTCTTACATTTATATTAAAATGATCAATTACTTTTATATTACAACTCTAAGAATTATTTATCTGAGGTTTTGAAACTTCATATGTTGTTGGCTTATATTTAAAATTTCTAAAAATTGTTGTCTGAGGTTTCTGTCCTGCCCAGATTCCACAGTCGTTATGTCCCAAAGCTGAATGCATGCTTTTCGGTTTTCAGCTATAGCAGGAAAAAAGCTGCACCATTTTAAAATGCCAGCTTTCTGGACCATCCTGCCAGGGCAAACTCTTGACTCTTTCAGCCAGGCAGTCCAACTGATTGTGGTCTGTGGGCATAATGCTGCAGCTTGCTTGCTGGCAGGAACCTTGAAACACCATAGAGTTGTGGCAATAAACATGTACCTCAGCCATGAGGCTGAAATCACAGAAAGCTAAGGAATGGACTGGATTCAGCCATCAAAGCCACGGTTTTAATCCTACCCATATTCCTTAGAAAATTAAAGGCTCATGTGGTCAGAAGAAGAGAGAGATATACAGTAAAGATAGATTCAAAGAAAACCTCTAAATGGTTTATTATGTGTTAAAAATATATGCAGGTTAAAGGTTAAAATTCTTAAAAGTAAAAAAGAAAAATAAAAGGGAGTAGTTCGGTGTGGTGGTACAACCCTTTAATCCCAACACTTGGGAGGCAGAGGTAGATTGACCTCTGTGACTTCAAGGTGTGGTAGCACATGCCTTTAATCCCAATTCCTGGGAGGCAGAGACAGACAAATCTCTGGGAGTTCAAGGTGTGGTAGCATATTAATGTGTGTAGCACAACGAGGTGGTGGCTTACTGGGAAGTTTCTAACTTGCGTCCATCTCAGAGAGGAGGGCTATGGTGTCTGCTTCACTTCCCTTTTTCCCAGCATTCTGTTCTGTCTACTCCACCCACCTATGTTCTGACCTATCAGGCCAAGCAGTTTCTTTATTAATTAACCAATGAAAGCAACACATATACAGAAGACCCACCTACATCAATGGAGGGAATGGCAAAGCATGGAGAAATGGTACCAGTGTGAGGTTGGAAAAAGCAAAGGGAAAGAGAAAAATTACATAATTCTATTTAAATTAAAAATATATTTAAAAAGGAATGGAATAAAAACCCAGTATGGTCTACAAAATACTTTTTCACAATTCAAGAAATAATTCATTTGGAAGTTACAGAATATCTATTTTATCTTTATATCACCTGCAGTGTTGTGGTGATTTGTTATTGTCTCTGAGCTATTAATATAATAACACAAATAGATTTTTCAATATTAAAATTTTTAAATATATAGAAAAGTACCATTGTTTATTATTCTAATAATAGGATAGTTGATTTGAACAGCAATAATATAAAAACTAATGCTGTTATGGTAACATTATATTAATAGTCCAGCCATGTAAGGAAGCTATTTGTTTTTACTTACATTTTCCATGTGTCTCTTGTTCTTCTCTATATTCCTTTTCCTTCTCTAAAATCACACTTTAAATTGTTGTCTCTTTCCTTTCCAATATTCAGCCCTCTCTTTTTTTGCATATTGAACTCATTGCATCTTAAACAATTAATTTAATATATATTAAAACATTTTAATTTAATGTGAATTTCCATTTATGGTTATTGAGCTATCGGATATCATCATGTCCCTCTTTGAAATTATTTATTTTAATTTTTGAGATTATAATATAATTACATCACCTCCATTTTCCTTTCAACTTTTCATACACTCCCATATATACACTTCACTCTCTACAAAATTTATAGCCTTTTTTCATTTTTTGTCATTATATATATATATATACTCCCATATATACACTTCACTCTCTACAAAATTTATAGCCTTTTTTCATTGTTTGTCATTATATATATATATATATATTACTAAATATAACCTATTCAGTCCTTACAATACTGCTTGTATATATATATATATATATATATATATATATATATATATATATATATTCAAGCAAAGAGTTTAACCTTGTACTAAGGATTATAGGCAACTAATGAATGGTGATATTGTAAGAAACTGTCTTCCTGGTTGCCATGATTCTCCCACTCCAGACAGACGCAGGTTAAGATCTTTCCTGGCCAGCCCTTAGGTGGGTGGAGTAGACAGAACAGAATTCTGGGAGAAAGAAGCCGAGTGAGGAGTCGCCATGATTCTCCCACTCCAGACAGACGCAGGTTAAGATCCTCCCTGGTAAGCCAGCTCGTGGGGCTACACAGAATATTAGAAATGGGTTAGATCAATATGTAAGAGCTAACCAATAAGAGGCTGGAACTAATGGGCCTGGCAGTGTTCAAAAGAATACAGTTTCCGTGTAATTATTTCGGGGCATAAGCTAAGCCATGCGAGCGGCCGGGTGCCGGGGACGCAGCCCCGCCGCTCATATTACAACAGATGTGGTAGCAGCAATTTCTTGGGTCTGCTCTGCTTGCTAGAGGCAAGCAAGCACTCTCATCTAAGAGAGGCTTCCTGACTCAGCTTTAGCTGCAAAACCCTACAACTCTTAAGAGGTCCTGCCACGAAACACTTAAATGGTGTTGATAAAAGCCGACTGAATGCTTGTTTGTTTTCAAAAGTAGCAGGAAAAAAGCTGAGTTGTTTTAAAATGACGGCTTTCTGGGCCTTCCGGCCAGGGCAAACTGACTGTTTGAGGCAGGAGGGCCGACTACAGAGAGAGGACTTGAGTGTTGTCTGTTGCAGCTTGCTTGCTGGCAGGGACCTTGAAACGCCATAGACTTAGACTTGTGGCAATAAAAGTGGCTACAGCCGGTACCTCCGCCATGAGGCTGGAAAGCTAAGGAATGTGCTGGATCCAGCCATCAAAGCCATGGCTTTCGTCCTACTGATATTGCTTGGTAAATTAAAGACTCATGTGGTCAGAAAAAGAGAGATATACAGTAAAGAGAGATTCAAAGACAAAGAAAACCTTTAAATGATTTACAGTGTGTTTAAAAATATATGCAGGCTAAAAGTTAAAGTTCTTAAAAGTAAAAAGAGGAAGAAAGAGAGTAATTGTGTGTGGTAGTACACACCTTTAATCCCAACACTTGGGAAGCAGAGGTAGATTGACCTCTGTGACTTCAAGGTGTGTCAGGACACACCTTTAATCCCTATGCCTGGGAGGCAGAGACAGTTGGATCTCTGAGAGTTCAAGGACAGCCTGGTCTACAGAGTTATTCCAGAACAGAGATATACAGAGAATATAAAATAAAAGTAAAAATAAATGAAAGAGAGGTTAAAATAAAGAGGCACAAAGATGGAAAATACACAGAGAATCTTGATACTGTGTGCTATTATGCTTTCTTTGAATTGTTTGAATGCTGAGGAAGAAACATCAGCTGCTAAAAGATACTTGTTTATAAATGCTGCTGAACTAATCCAACCTAGATATTTGGAAAATGCCTTGACTTCAGAATTTGTATCTAAGGATATGATACTTTGGAAAAGAGTTTCTTCTTTTGTTTTCACAGAGGATGAGACTCTTTGGATTGTTTCTATCCCAATATAGTATGATAGACCACGCCCTCTTGAAAGGTTGCTGTGAACACCCTCAAAAAATTACTTCGCTCATCTGCCAACTGAGATGAATCAAGCACACAGGTTATACCATTAAAGACCTAAATAACAACACCCCCATTCAGCAGGAAGCAGTTTGGAGAGAAAAAAACTGCACCCATGTTCCCAAATATGGTTTATAAATGTTCTTTTACATTTAAAGGGGGATAGAACATAGATATGAATAATTTGCATTGGTATGGATTTTAAGGTAAATTTTGTTATATGTATATGTATTTCTGATCTTGATTAAGGTATTATAATTGTGTAGTTCATTTTAAAATGTAATGTATAATTAGGAAATATAGGTTGCTAGTGGATAATCATTAATAATAGTAAAGCTTGTAGTTATGTTAGTTATATTTTCTAGATATATAGAGATACATTTCAGTTAGATAGACATTCTTCATATCTTTCAAAGACTGCAGAATATGGCATTTTAAATGTTTTAATAATTTAGGGTTTTTCATGGCAATGAGAAATGTCTGCTCCTGGCAGCGCAAGCTACTTCAAGAGGAAGATGGGCATCGAAGAGGCTCCTTAAGGAGTTTGATAGCCATTTGGGCAAGAAACTGCACTTGCCTGGACTGTTGCATAAACTGGACGTGAAGAACCTGCAGAGAGAGGACTGCTGAACTTGTCAAAAGGTGAGATGGTCTTTCGGGGTTCCTGACTTATGAAAGAGTCTACGAGACATTCTGCAGGACACAGCAGAAAATGACTGAACTGTCTTTGAAATTTCCTGCTTCATGGAAATGTCTGCTGAACACTATGGGCCTGAAGGCTGAAGACGGATGCCCCAACAGTACCAAAGAACTTTGGGTGACTGTCCAGGCAGTGAGATGTCTCTGTCATTTCTAGAGTTTTGGATTTCTTGTTTGCTTAGGTAATATTATATCCTTCTGGAGTCTTTGATGGAGTTGAAGAATGGATACATAGTTGTAGTTTTCCTTAGTTATGATAAAAGATAAAATAGATATAAATATTGTAACTGTAATTCTTGCTTGATAACTGTTTTGCTATATGTAATTTTACTATGTTAAAATGAAAGCCTTTTTTGTTTAAACAGAAAAAGGGGAAATGATGTAGGAGCGATTTCTTTCTAATCTGTTGCTTTCATTGGTTAATTAATAAAGAAAACTGCCTTGGCCCATTTGATAGGCCAACCCTTAGGTGGGTGGAGTAGACAGAACAGGATGCTGGGAGAAAGAAGCCGAGTCCAGCAGTCACCATGATTCTCCCACTCCAGGCAGACGCAGGTTAAGATCTTTCCTGGTAAGCCAGCTCGTGGTGCTACACAGAATATTAGAAATGGGTTAGATCAATATGTAAGAGCTAGCCAATAAGAGGCTGGAACTAATGGGCCAGGCAGTGTTTAAAAGAAAAAAAAAAGAAACTGTCTTCCTCAGGGAACAGAAAACCAGCTGTTTATACAATATTAAATTGTCATCTTTCTTTGCCTAAATATATTAACAATTATCTTTTCTTTTATGTAAGTAACAATAAACTAATTATAATAATTTATATTCAGTAATCATATTGGCCACTATAGTCATAATACATATCACCTGTCCTAACTTTTTTAAATAGGAAAAGTCAAAACTTAAGTAGGCAAAAGTATCAAGCTGATTATGTTTTCAAGTGATCAGAATTAGGCAGGATTTGATTAAATGTACTGTGTGGATGCTATACCATTACTTTGTTCTGCAAAGCAGAATATACTTATAACAAATCTAAATTAGGAATATCTTAATTTGTTTTATCTTTGTTACTTTCTAAGTGTAGTAACATGGTTTACAATTTCTATGTACCTCCTTGTGTCTCCTTACTAAATATAAGAGGGTATCAGACAACTAAGATTGATCTACCTCTTTAGACAATATATTCACTTCAACTAGTGGAGTCAGCTTACTTTTACATTAATTTCTTTCAAGAATCAAATGATTCATGATTGTTGTTCCATTTTCAAGTTAAAATGACATATTTCATATAGTTGTATATTGTTGCAAGTGGGAAAAAGTCTAGCATCAACCTCACTTTTGATTTTTACAAGTTGAACCCAAAGAGCAGGGAGTTTATTGTGAGATTATTGTTCCTTCTAGAAATGTCAAATAACCTATACTCATGAAGTCTAATCAACATAACTGCATAAACATGAGCAGAACAGAGACAGTAAGAATAGATACTTTAACAAAGATGGAGGAGCTCAAGAGGTCTCAAGCCTACACAAAAACTGTAGGGACTAAGGAATGCAGAGAGCTAGAGATGTAGTCTTCCCCAGGGAATTGCATATCAATTGATTATCTAATATCAAATGGTCAGTACTGGAAATATATACAAGAATGCAGGTTCATTCTTTCTTTGCTTTTAGTTGGCTATCAGGCCATGAGGGCCAAGAGGACAGAAAGGGCTGAAGCAACAAGCGGCTTGTGGTACAATGAAAATAGCCTTCTGGGATACAGCTTCTTTGTTATAGCTCAGCCTTATTAAAGAGTGAAGGGAGATAAAAAGACTGGGAACAGTGACTTGGGTGTCACCTAATTTGCATTAAACAGCATGCTTCTATTATAAGGCTCCATATGTGGCAGCAGGGTCCTATATCAAAGTTTCTAAAATGATGTCTGATTACCATATGGGCATCAGGGGAAAGTTCCTGCAGGAAACTGTGTTAAGGGTCACATAAGAGGTAAGTCAGACATCTTGGTCTTAAGACATCCTCCAAATAAGGTCAGATAGAGAGCAGGAAGCCTCTGCTGTGAGGGAATCATCCATGCTGCAGAGCTCAGAGACAGCTCCTAGGAGATGGTATGCTGAAATCTTTGACCAGCAGGGCCTCCCAACACAGGATATAGTCCAAGTCATCCCCAAATGCTCTTGTCATAATGTAAAGGCCTAAAATTTAGCTGGTGTTCATTCAGTGAGGATGACTGTCTCAGCAATCTAAGCTTGCTGCTAGATTTCTGGAAGATAGTTGGAGAGCTACTGGTCTTCAGCCTCTGTAGGCATTGAGATGAAGTTGTACTTAATTTTCGTCAAGTAGCAGGATAGATATACTTTTCAATCAGAGTGAGGGGAAACCAGGAAAAAAAAGAAATTAACTCCTTCCATTTTTTTTTATATTGGGTGCCATCAAAAGACATAGTCCAGAAAATCCCTCACAAGCATGTGCAGAAGCTTGGTTTTTAGGTGACTATAAATGGAATCAAAGTGACAACAGATATTAGTCATTGAAGGTCCAAGCCTTGTCAGCTTCGCCCACAATCACATCTACTTATGCCATGCATAATCTAGATATAAAAACAACACTCAATTCATATATTTTCTTAATATGGAATAACTAAAACAATGTACAATTGCAAATACATTATATATTTTAGAATAGGCAACATGATTCCTTTGAGAAGGCTTAGTCTTTAGTGCCTCATAATTTATGCATGATAATATAGATGTGTAATGCTTACCTCTGATATTATCCCAATCATCATTATATTACATGAAAAAGACATAGAAGAAAGAAAATATAAATATCAGTTTAATATGATTTGTATAATTTTTTGCATGTTTTAAACAAACTGCAGCAGAAACACTCATATCACTTACAATCCACACTCTATAGATGATAGCATGGCTTTAGCTGGTATTGATAACTCTTTTCCTCTGCTACCCATTCTCAATTTCCTCTTACCTCAGCAAGGAGCTCACCAGGTCTTGATTATTTACTTGAAGAACAAACAAATACCTTTATCGCTGAAGGATCTTGTCCCTTTATTATTATACTTGGATTGTGTTACTGTAGTTTCTTATTATTGAATTTTCTTTTTAATTTTTGAGATTATAATATAATTTCACATCTTTTTGTAATTACAAATTTTATAATACAAAATACAAATATTTGTAATTGCAATATCTTTCTTCCATTTCATCTCTCCAAATATTCCCATAAAGCCTTGCTCTCTTTCAAATTCACACTCTCATTTTAAGTAGTTATTATAGCAAATATATATATATATATATATATATATATATATATATATATATACCAATGTACAACCTTAATCTGTATGATGTTATTGGTAAGCATGATTTCAGGGCCATTTGGTATAGGATAACTAATTGTGCTCTTCCCTGGGGAAGAGTATCTTTTCTGCTTTCAGTCTTCCTTAGTTGCCTGTAATTCTCTTTTGAGTTGGGGTCTCATGGAATTTTTTATTGGCAGCAATCACAGGACATAGTAGAAGAGAAGAGAAACCTTCCTTACCTCCATTGTGGAGAAACAATCCCAAGTAATCTGGATCAATCACCAATTCTAACACTGCTATTTATTTCTTACTCTGTTGGCTCAAGGGTGCCAAAAGTCCAATGTGACTGAGAAGTCTGAGCTTCTATTCTAATGACATATTTATTGTGTCTCCTGGCAGGAGTGATCCCCTGTCTGGAAGTAAAACTGCTAAGTCAACATAATTTAATGTCCTGGGAACAGGATGCAAAAAAACTCCCATTTCCCTCACCACATGGTCAGTCAGACAGTTTACTATGACAGAATAATGTTGTATACTGATTCATCACTGTAGTCAATGATCTGAAAACCCTGGAAAGAAAAGCTGCCTTCCTAGGGACAAACTTATGTGAGGTCAGGGTAGAGTAAAGATTAAGAGATGAGTTCATCTGTACATCGAGAGGGCCCGATCACAGCCAGAATGAGGCAAGTACAGGAAGGCAATAAGTGTAGTAACAGATGCCAGCTGTTTACCCTGAATCAACAACTGTTACTAAGCCAAACTGAATCCTAGGGTCAAGTAGAGAGTTCTCTACTTGAAGGGCTTGATAAACTGTGTTTTGACATTCTCATGAGCCATTCTATATTTCTCCCCAAATATGCCATGATAATATATGGCATCAAGACTCTTGGTAATTTCAATGGAATTCCTTGTCAACTAGCCCTCCTTCTGGCTTGAGAGTTTGCTGTCTCATCCTCACTGAGTAGCTTTGAGACTATATTTCAAACTCGAGCAAGGCTTTTCTCTGTCTTACAGGCCTTGAGTTACAGGCCCTGAGATAATTTTGGCCCAACATCTCCCTCTTCTTGTTTTATATCCCACCCCTAACTCCAGTCACCAGGCTAGAATAGCCCACAGGAGAGAGGGTACCGGTCATTGCCACCCCATCCAGAGCTTCAGCCTTGACACCCCCAATTTGAGAGTTCATCCATGGGGTGAGATGTGTCAAAACTATCATAATGTACTATAAGGGGCATTAGCTTTACCTGTTGTATCTGTTTTTGGAATGCATGTTTCAGCCTTTGGACAACACATAGTCCAAAAAGACAGATAAATAAACAAATAGCCATTGGCCCAATGAGGGAAGAGATGAGTGTGGTAAGCCATGGGGACCAATTTAACCAGGTCTCCTAGGAGATCCTTGACTTAAAATAATCAATATCTCTTCTTAACACTTTTAGGATGCTTGTAAGTATCCTGGAATGATCTGCATAGAAGCAACATTTTTCCCCAAGTACCCTGCAAAATTCTTCCCAATTCCATAAACAACAAGTCCAAATCTCTCCTATTTAGTAAGGTTACCCTTGCTAAGGAATCCAAAAATTTTGTAAATAACGTAATACAGTTATTTCCTAAGGTTGCTGTCAATTGTAAGCAAATTATTCCCATTTCTTCTTATAAAATCACCAGTTATGAGGTGCCCAGGGCAGTCCATCACTAGCCCCATCAATGTGGTGATGGCAGGGTCGTTTGGGGCTATTTCTTATGCCTTCAGGCCAGGAATTCTTCTTGCATGTGGTAAAGTACATGAGGAAAAATTAATAAAAGCAAGTAAGTATTATTATGCTAAATGACCGGTGGCTCAGAGAGGCAGGGGGTAACTCCTGGCTCTTGGTAGATCCCAAAATACCCATCTAAATAGAGTGCATCTTCCATATACGGGTTTCTGGTATAGGGGTACCTGGGAGACCCTAGAGATCATTATATCTCCATGTTGTTTTATCCAGTGTCCAGTCCCAGTCTGCTCACATCCCCAGGAAGAACAATAGTAATCATGAGCCCCACTACCTGCAGTTTCTAATAGTGGAGGCATTCCGGTTGCATCCTGGGCATACATAAAAAGGTGTTTGCAGGAGGGCATGTCTCCTAAGGACATAAGAATACACTCAGGCTCTTTAGGGTAAGATGTGTGGGGTAAGGTGCACCCCTGAGAGCCTCTGCATTCAGGTCTCCCTTTGATCCCTGGGATCCAGTCTCCCACATTCCAGCTCCCACATGCCAGATCACAGAGGTCAAACATCAGGTCAGGCCATTACGTTCAGGGTATCGCCATCTGAGAAGTCTGGTTTACGATCCCTCTAGTGCCAACACTTGACAAGATCCTTATGTGGTTGGTGGGGGATTGTTGCCTGAACCTTGATCCCTGTGAGAAGAGTTAACATGATTACCACTGGGAGGGCCACCTGAAATAGATAAACAAACAACTCTTTCCTCAAGGGTCAGTCTCCCTTGGTCATTGGTGATTTTTCTTTTCTTGTGTTTGAATTCAAGCATTGTCTGCCATAACCTCTTTCTTTCTTTATTGGTCATCTTGATCTTCCCCATTGTCCTGAGGGGAGGGGAGAAATTTTAAGTTATGAGCAGGTAGCCATACAGACATTTCCCCTCGGTTTGGTAAGACACGTTCATATCCTCGGCCTTGTATCAACAAGGGATCTGAGCTCTTCCATTGCTTAGTGGAATGATCCTTCTATCTAACCTTTGGGCAGGGCATCATTGGTAGGCATCCCCAATATTTCTGGAATCTATTTTGTTTATCTGATTTTTGAAAATTTAAAATACTGATGGTTAATAACATCTTTTGCAGTTATAGATGGGGGAAACTTCTTTTTGTCTTATAAGGACCTCTTTGAGATATTGGTGATGTTTATCAACAATTGCTTGACCTTGTTGGGTTGTGTGGGATCCTGGTTGTATGGGATATATTCCATCTCAGGAAGAATTCTTTTAATGTTTTACTTAGAAAACAGGGGCTAATGTCAATCTTGACATGTTATGGTAGTCCCAACGTAGCAAAGCATTGTAAGAAAGTGGCTTTTGGCATGGGTTAGCTTTTCCCCTGAGTGGGCAGTTGTAGGAGAAGGCTGCTTGTTGGTTCCCTGCTTCTCAGTCCTGAAATATTCAAACAGAAACTGAATTAATTAATCATTGTTTGGAGCATTATCTCTAGCTTCTTATTGGTTAACTCTTACATATTAATTTAACCCATCTCCATTAGTCTGTGTATTGCCACATGGCAGTGGCTTACTGGCAAAGCTTTGGCATGTCTGACTCTGGCAGTGGTTCTATGGCTTCTCTCTGACTCTGCCTTCCTTCTACCTTGCTGTAGGCCAAGCCAGTACCTTTATTCATTAACCAATAAAAGCAACACATAGACAGAAGAACTTCATACACCATTTCCACTTTTCTGTTTAAACGAAAAGGAAGGCTTTAACTTTAACATAGTAAAATTACATATAACAAAGCAGTTATCAAGCAAGAATTACAGTTATAATATTTACATATACTTTATCTTTTATCATAACTAAGAAAAACTATAACTGTAACTAAATTCTTCAACTCCATCAAAGACTCCAGAAGGATATATATTACCTAAGTAAACAGGAAATACATTGTAAGCAACTTCTAAAACTTTAGAATTGACAGAAACACCTTACTGCCTAGACGATCACCCAAAGATCTTTTGTATTGCTAGAGCATCCATCATCAGACTGCAGGCCCATAGTATCTAGCAGACTTTTCCATGAAACAGAAAATTTCAAAGACAGTTCTGTCTTATATTGGCAGCTTGTCAGTCACTTTCTTCTGTGTTCTACAGAATGTTTCACAGAGTCATGAAGCAGGAACCCTGAAGGAGTGTCTCAACTTTAGGCAAGTTCAGCAATCATTTCTCTGTGGGACGTGCATGTCCAGTTCATAAAGCAGTCCAGGCAAGCACAGTTTCTTGCCCAAATTGTTAACCAACTTCATGAGGAACCTCTTCAATGTCCATCTTCCTCTTAATGTTATTGGTGCTGCCAGGAGCTGATGTATTTCATTGTCTTGAAAAGTGCTAAGTTATTAAAACATTTTAAATGCCATATTCTAAAGGTCTTTGAAAGGTTTGAAGATTATCTAAAATACATCTCTCTATATATAGAAAACCTAACTAACATGACTAGAATCTTAACTATTATAGATGACCCTCTATTAACCTATATTTCTTAATTATACATTATATTTTCAAATGAGCTACACAAACACACTAACATAATCAGAGCAGAAATATGGCTTCTCTCTGACTCTGCCTTCCTTCTACCTTGATATAGGCCATACCAGTTTCTTTATTCATTAATCAATAAAGGCAACACATAGACAGAAGGACCTCCTACACAATTTAATGTTTTACTTATGAAACAGGGACTGTTGTTGGTCTTGACCTGTTGTGGTAGTTCCAACATAGGAAAACATTTCAAGAAGAGGTTTTTGTTATGGGTTACCTTTTCCCCTGAGTGGGGAGTATCCCAGCATGCCTTAGAGTATGTGTCTATAGTCACAAAAATATATTTTAACTTGCCAAATGGAGGGTAATGTGTTATATCTGTTTGCCAGATGATATTGGATCCTAGCACTCTTGGGTTCACCCCTGGCCCTTGTAAAGGAGTAGATGCAGAGAAACTCTTGGCAAGTCTTACATGTATGAACAATTATATTTAATTCTATTGCGAAGAACTGGGGGTATACATATTTTAGTCCTCTCCAGTTGACATGAGTTAAGTAATACATTTGGGTAATATTTTGTATGGGCAGAGTTGAGACCTCTATGACACAGGCCCCTGAAGCATTCACAGCAGCATTATCTTGGGAAATGTGGCTAGAGAGGTTTTGTTGTCCTCTGAGATGTAGGATATATATACATATGCTTTTCTCTACCTTCTAAGATAAATCTGAGTTGTATCATTAAGGCAGAAATAGGATTAGCAACCAATCTAATATGGTCATAAGGCAAGTATGGCAGTAGGTTCACCACATACATAATAACTGTCTGAATAGAGGTTGCAGGACTCTGAGACTTCTTGTAGGACAAAGAGGCCATCATTTTTTTATATTGAGTGGATCTCAGAAAGGAGAATTTTGGTAATTTTTGTCTTGGTCCCCCCTACAGGGAAAATTACAAAGACAGCTCCATTCTTCCCACTATCTGTGCAAACAGTGAATGCTTGGTGCAGAGGCCTAGAAGAAAAGACTAAAGGGACTCTCCAGTGTATTTCTTTATATAGCTTGACTAACTGGGACTCCACAAAGTGGGTGTCCAGGGTCTCCAGAAATCCCTCCATGGTGAGGCTTAATCAAGAAAAATTTCTGGCCACCCATTCTAAATCCTTAATATTGACTGTTCCATAATGGCATAGGCATTTTTATGATCATATCAGCTATTTGATAGACTAGAGAGTACAGTCCTGGAGTGCCTCCCAGAGTGGTATGTACCCATTCTAGTGGTTGTGACTGCTGAACAATGGCAGCCAGCATGGTCTTTTTTTTCCTAATAATATCTAGCCTTGTATTTGAATGCAAGGATTCTATCTCACCAAAGAAGCCTGATGGAGCTCATTGATGAATTCAGAGAGTGCCTGATGGCCCCCATGGGGTAAGGAAATGATATCATAAGGTTACCCCTGTCTTAGGAGGTCATATAACACATCTCAGTCCCTACAGGCAACCAGGGTCTACCCAGTTCATTTCTCCCACTATCTTTTGTAACCCCAATAAAATAAAAGGCACATGCAACATTAATTGGCATCCATTGACTTCAGCTTCAGTGAGTGTTAATTGGGATTCTGATATATGAAATAGGGGTACCATTTGCAATTTGTTCAGGGCTATTTTACAGCCATAATTTTGGAAGATATTAACAGTAGTGGTCACCCAGAGAACTAGTCCTGATTCCTCCAAATGTCCAATGGTTACATCATCAATATAAATATATAAGAGGGTATTATCTTTTTTCTTTATTTTATTCTTTTTTCTTAAAATTTCCTCCTCCTCCCCATTTGCCATTTCCCTCCCCCTCCTCCCACTCATCGCCCCCTCCCCCGACTCCCTTCCCCCTCTCCCCACTCCTCTCCCCCTCCCCCCACTCCATTCCCCCTCCCTCTAGGTACTGACGAGCAGTCCAAATTCCCTGCCCTGAGGGAAGTCCATGGTCCTCCCACTCCTATCTAGGTCCAGGAAGGTGAGCATTCAAACAGGCTATGCTTCAGAAATATATATCATAATTAAGGGAGCCATCTTAGGGTTGGCAAGAGACTTGACTCTAGAGGGGCTCACAGGTGTCCAGGGAGATGTCCCCAGCTAGTACCTTGGGCAACTGAGGAAAGGGAACCTGAAATGACCCTATCCTATAGCCATACTGATGAATATCTTGCATATCACCTTAGAGGGTATTATCTTTGTCAAAATAAAAATAGAAGGTACTATACAAATATTGTTAGCAAGAGGCTGGACTATTGGCCATCTCCTGTGGGGGAATAGTTCATTCATATCTCTCATCAGGTCAAGAGGAGTTAACTGTAGGGATGGAAAAGGCAAATTTTTTTGCAGTCTTCCTCAACAAGAAGAATTTAGAAGAATCAGTCCTTTAGATCATTTACAGCAAGGTGAAACTGGGAGGGGGTTCCTGGGCCCCAAAGTAAGCCCCTTAGAGGGGACCCTACTAGTCCCATATAGACAGTGATTGCTTGTAAATCCTGTAACTTTCTCCTGCTCCCATTATCACAAACACAGGACTGTTCCAGGGGCTCATCAAGGGCCTTATCTGTCCTTCTTTAAGCAGATTTTTGGTGATTTCCTTGAGCATCTTAAGTTTAAATTCGGGTAATGGCCACTGCTCCACCCATACCAGCTTACCAGGTTCCCACCTGATGGGGAATACCTTGGGAGCAGTGGTGTCTACTTTTGGTGTGAATCCAGGTGTCAGGAGTCTGCCTAATGACACCTTGCTCAGCTTTATCGTAAACGGCTAGAAGGTCAGTGGTAATAATGGCATCCATTTGTCCAAATAAATCTTGTACCTTGAGGTTTGTAGACAACCACAGGAGAATCTGAGGCCTGAATTTCCTTTGTCTCTGTCTGTCCCTACCCAAATTATGGAATTGGTCATTTCATGGGACATAGACCTTCCCCCAACTCCTGTGATAGGCAGCTCAATTATGAGATCACAGCTGGTCATGACCTCTTCATTTCTGAGGACCATCCTGTCAACTCCTGTATCTATCAGGCATTGAAATATTTGACCCCAAAGATTATAGTCATATTGGGTTGGAACCCCTCTACCATTGGAATGGTCTAATTAACTGAAGGTGCATCTTTCCTTCCTTTGGTTAAGGGGGCTAGAAGGTGCCCCCATCTAGTTTAAAGGTTGATTTGCAATGGTTCTCCGATTTATATCAAATTTGGAGAAGCATTCTGAGCCCCAGTGGTATCCCTTGTGGTACCAAAGGCAGGGAGATAGAGGAGGTCCCTTCTGCACCTGGGTCTTATTGCCCTTTTGTTAACAATCCCTCATAAATGTCCCATTTGACCACATAAGAAACATTTCCAAGGTGTTTGCTTTTGCTGTCCAGCAACCAGGGCTTGAGTAATAGAAGAGGTAAGAGTTTGGGTCTGGGCCTGAAGGGCCACCACAAGAGTCTGCTTGGTATGTGACTGGCTTCCGACATTCTGTTATGCCACAAACAATTGACTCACAGAATCTTCCCTAAGGCCAGCATAAACCATCCTAGTATCTTGCATCATACCTTCCCAGACTAGCAGCTTAGTAAATTTAACTCTAAACCCATTGGGGGGCCAGTTTCCTCTCAAGTCTTGTCTGCACATGGGAAATAAAGTCCAGAAATGGCTGCCATGGTTTTTACAAGATTCCAGCTATAGGTGATTCAGTGGGTCCATCTTCTAACTTGCTCCAGACCTCACAGACAATATTTACTTTCCTTTTTGTCTTTGCACCTGCCTGTCATATTCCTTCCCCCTGGGATTGCTCTTCAGTAAATTGTGGCCATTTTTGATCTTCCTCCTCATCTGTCTTTTTTTTTTCTTATTCTTTTTGTTAGTTGGTTACTTTTGGATTATTCAGACCACTCCTGATATTTGGCCTTTTCCTGTACCTCACCTGTGTACTTTACCCCGGCTCTTCTAGCCAGTTGATTATTTTCAGATTCTTTAGACTTCTACCAGTCTCTGGCTTTTTCCTTACCCACCGTTGGGGTAGGCAGAGCAGCAGGGTGAAAACATGCCTTAAGGACCATAATAGTTGGATAGAATCCTAATGTTGGGGGTATATCCAAGTGGTTTTGCCTTTCTCTGGCCAGAGTCTCTACCAGGTTCCACGTGTCCAATGAGAAACGATTCGTGTTGTGTACCCAGGGGGCCAGGGTAATTATATCCTCCTATGTCTGGATTTCATTGTGCTTTGAAAATTTCAGGCCTCGGGAGAGTAGCGTATATCTCAGCGCCTTCAGCACTAGGCCATTTTTGTGTGAAGTAGCATTACCCATCATGGGGTCTTACTCACCTTGAATGACCACTTAGCACTGGGATCAAACACAATAGAAAGTCAAATCAAAGGAGGAACTCAGTTTATTACTGTGAGTGTCAGCTTATATAGGTTAAGTGACATCATAAAAGCTGATGTGATTCAGGGGTACTTCCAGCCAATGAGAGATAGCCAAGCCCACTTTCTGGCTGGAGGGTGTCTACCTAGATTTTGCTGTCTCATTCTCACTTGGTAGCTTTGAGAATATCCTTCAAATTTGAGCCAGGCTTTTTTCTGTCCTACAGGCCTCAAGGTAAAGGCCCTGAGATAATTTTAACCCAACATTGTTATTTTTCTTAGATTCCTGGTTAGACTAATGAAATTACTAAAACATTATTACTGTTTGCTATAATTGTATACAGTATTTTCCAGTTAAGCTGCAAAATTATTAAGGACATATCTTTTTCTTTGAAATAAAGTAATAAATGTATTTAATTCTAAATTTCAGATATACTAAAATGAAAGAAAATGTTATTATGTAAAGCAGGGGTTAATGAAACCTGAGAAATAATAAAAAGGATATGTTTTCTTCCATATAGCATAGTAGAAATTAACACTATCATAAGAACAACATGAATATTTTTATTTGTAATTATGTTCTTGGCATAATAATTCCCATTTTTGTTTGATTATTAAAGCTTGATTTTTATACATTACCTAAATATACATTCTTATAAAATGTAGATGATTATATCTTGCACAAAAGTCATTATATGTTTTATATTAGTAATTCCTTATTGAAAAAAGATTTTATTCTTATGTAAGTATTTGGTAAGCTGCATATAAAACTAATTTAAAAATAATGGTGTCCATGCTATTCTTTTCTTTGCTGTATAGTTAAAGTTAAACAATTTTATTTTAAATAAGATTTTTTATTTTTGTTAGCCTTAATTATTAGTGGCTCAGCCATTTTCCTACAAAATATTGAGAATACGTTAAAAGTCAGAATCTGTTGCCATCCTTTATTATACTGAAGGAAAGTTGCATGGAAAACCCCACAACAATTAATATAAATCCCCAAGTTGTTAAGTATTTTAAATATAACAAGACCTTTAAAATTTTATATAAAATAATCAGTGTTGAAAATGTTGACTTTTAATATAAAAACATAAAATTAAGCATAAGAGAAAAAATTATGTAAATTATCATTTTAATTTGCAATAAATGACATACAATTTGCATTACTTCTTAAATGTAAATGGGCATTCAAAGTTTGAACATTGAAAGAAGTTTTGGTATAACAATCCACTCTATACGGTGTTTGTGAAATCATTTCTTCTTACTTATTCTGTGCCTATACATATTTAGTGGTTTGTGATTCTTGAATTATTATAAATTCATCAAAACAATGATTATGTAGGTATTATTTTAGATTGTCAGTTTTTTATTACCATGTTAATTCATGATCCACATATTTTCCCATACACACTGGAGGGTTTCCTATTGTTTTCATCCAAAATATTTGATTGCATAATTGTGTACATGCAGATTTTTCTTGTTTTTAAAATAAATATTTGGAACTATATAACTTATTAGATGAAAACCAAATTTTTTTTTTGTAGTTTTGATTACCATTGTTCACTTTTGGGTTTTTTTTTTAAAGTATGTGAGGGAATAATAAATTAGTAAGTAGTATATTGTAATTTGGATGTGAAATATTCTTAATAGCCACATGGGTTTGAATATTTGGTCCCTATATAAGGGTAATTTTTGTGAAGGTGATGAAACTTTTAAGAATTGGTGATTTACTAGAAGAAGAGAGTTATCGACCCAACTCCTTTGTTTACTCTCTTCTTCATGAATATGAATCCATTATGACCTGTCTATCTTCTTTTCCTGCTGCCATGCCTTCCCTATATAAATCTATGCCTTCTCCATCATAATAGACTCTATTACTCTGGAAGTTTGGGAAACAATAAACGGCACTGCCCTTCAGTTGCTGTTTTTATCATAGTAAGTTATTACAACACCACCAAAAGAAGCCAAGACTTAATAGACAGATAGATGAACAGATGAAATAATAGGTAGAGTGGTAATATATATATATATATGGATTCGTTGATAAAAATACAAGGGAAATGTTACTTAACTTTTAGAACCAACATTAGAACGGACTCTAAAATTCATTTAGTGGAATGCAATTTAAACAATAGCATATATGTAAATGGTAACTAACTCTTGTCATTGATAGAACCAGATATCTCAGATTAACATTCCCTGAACCATAAATGTACTACATGTTAAAGTCTCCTTAGTGAATTATCTAATATCTTAAAATTTTGGGACATATGTGGTCAATGCAATAGCCTAAGAGGTAAACCTATCACATGTCTTTGCTACCTCATAATCTTTTGAAATATCCTGCTGCTTTGTGTTATATAAATGTGACGACGTAAATGAATGCAGAAAGATTATAAAAATATACACAGCGTTAATAAGAAAATAGACTTACAGGACCACAGGTTCCTGCTGAGAACAAGAAAAGCAGAGAAAAAAAGGGCTGCTGGGATCACACCCGGCAGATTTATCAGTAAACATTAGCCCGAGGCGAACATGCCCCCAATGGGTGGGGCTATATCTCTACATTTCTCCCTTTTGTCTAAATAAGATAGAACTAAACCAAATACAACTATAAACAATAATAACAAATAGTAAATATAACAAACAATATTGAGAACAAAAGTTTTGCTAAACATTCTATATCAAGGAGTCTAAATAACATAGAGAGTAACTACAATTATATAATCTTCAACTCCGTCAAAGATCTGAGAAGGGAATAAATATTACTTAACAAACGAGAGATATCCAAAATGTGCAACAATTGACAGAGACAACTGACTACCTGGGCAATCACCCAAAGTCTCGTTTGCAATGTTGAGTCAACCAACTTTGGCTAAGGCCTAACATAACTGACATACCATTCTTAGAACTATCCTACCCTGTCTTGGCAGGATAAGACAATCCTGTTTCATCCACTTAGGGATATTCTGTATCTTTGTCAGAATTTGAGGTATGGGCTTTTCTTAACCCAAAGGCCGATTCTGCGAAGAAGACAAACTCCCAGTGGAGTGTCTTTGGTGCTCAATGTTCTCTCGGGAGTAGAGTGGCGTTGCCTGATTTACTTAAAAATAAATATGACAAACACATAATTCTCAATACCTATCTAACTTGAAGACTAAAAGAATAAACAACTGTGCAATATATGAAGACAATGATCTTCAACTGTAAACAATGTCATAGTATCAGAGGTAGAAATGTACATTGTAATATGGTAGATGTATCAATACAATATAGACAAAGTTATAAGCATACTCATACAAAAATAGAGGTAGGAACACTCACATTCAATATTCAGTATATCAATATACAAGAAACAGTACCAATACAATTTTCTATAAACAGTAATTTACAAATACCAATCATCCCATAAAACCAGTTAATCCCCCTTCTTCTTCCTCTTCTTTTTTTTTAAATACCCCTAAGTCCATAAAAATATCACCCCATCCCATCAACCCTAAACCAACCACTAAAAGATGTCCCTAATCCTGAGGGCAAACTCTGTTGGGAGAGGGGATGTCATCCTCTAAGATTGCTTCTTGCTGACATGGGGGCGACGTTCTTCTTAGGGGGTCCTGTGAAAGCAAATGATGGTAAAATTCCCAATTTAACCTTTGACCGAAGAAAATTGTAACTAGTCTCAGAGTGTTTTGAGAAGGTCCGGCCAGAGTGTTGTCAAAAATATGCACCATTCGAAATTGTTTCATGTAGTTGGCACCAAAAAACAGGTCTAATATTAGCGCTTAAAAAAAATTCATGATGTCATAAAACCCAGATTGAGTTGATGTCGTGGGGCCCCATCTTCATCCTGGAAACTTCAAAGATTACTGTAGGAAAATTAGTTGCTTGTTATGGGAAATTTAAATATTAACAACAAGGACATATACTGACATATAAAGAAAGACACAGATATGAGGAAAGGCAAAGAAAGTTTAAGACTATATATATATATATATATATATATATATATATATATATATATAAATTAATACTTACAGAACATGTCCCTCCATCAGTAATGAAATATTCAGGGTCCCTTAAATTCTTTGAAGATGGGTATTTTCCTGTGGAGATAAGAAGAGAACCCTGCCCCCAACCTATCTGTATTACTTACCATCAGTATGATTGCCATCCATGTGATTGAATTGTTATTTATCTTTCCCAACTGGCTTCTCTTCATCAAAACGAACCTTTATCAATTTTGACAGTATCCACAATTTTTCCTCACCTGTGGAGACAAGAGCAAATCCCCTTCCCCAACGCAGCACATCTCCTGGCTTCCATTGTGAGGTCAGCACATCCTTGAAATAAACTGGTTGGTTTAGTTCAGTAGACTTTTCCATTATCCAATGTCTTTCTGCAGCCGATGTTCCCTTCTCATTAGCGTTGAGAAAATTCAAGGTTAACAAAGCATTATGTAACCTGTTTCTGGGGGTGTTTTCCACCCCTTTCTGTTTGTTCAACATATCCTTTGTAGTTCGATTTGATCATTCTATGACTGCTTGACCTGTAGGATTGTATTGTATACCTGTAACATGCTTGATATTGTAATAATCAAAAAACCGTTTCATTTTCCTAGAGACATAAGCAGGACCATTATCTGTCTTTATTTGTGTAGGTATACCCATGATAGCCATGACTTCTAATAAATGAGTGATAACTGAATCAGCTTTTTCTGAACTTAAAGCCGTTGCCCACTGAAAGCCTGAATACGTGTCAATGGTGTGATGAACATATTTTAATTTGCCAAATTCTGCAAAGTGGAACACATCCATCTGCCAGATTTCATTCCTTTGCCCTTTGGATTAGCCCCTGCAGGCAGTGGCGTTTGGTTATAGAAAGAGCAAGTAGGGCATTTCTTTACAATCTTCTTAGCTTGTTGCCATGTAATAGAAAACTCTTTCTTCAAACCTTTGCTATTGGCATGATGTTTTTTATGAAATTCAGAGGCTTGTAGCACACTACCAATCAATAATTGATCAATTTCTGCATTACCTTGTGCTAGAGGACCTGGCAGACCCATATGGGATCGGATGTGTGTTATGTACATAGGGCAAAGGCTGTTCCTAATCAAATCTTGCACCTGGATAAACAAAAAGGTTAGTTCTGTATCATCAGGTATAAATTCAGCAGTTTCAATATGTAAAATAACTCTTTCTGCGTATTGTGAATCAGTAACTATATTAATAGGTTCTTTAAAATCCCTTACCACCATAAGAATGGCATATAATTCTGCCTTCTGGACAGAATCATAAGGACTTTGTTCCACCTTACCCAAGTCTTCTGATTTGTAACCTGCCTTCCCTGATTTATCGGCATCAGTATAGAATGTACGGGCTCCAGTTATTGGAGTATCACGGACGATTCAAGGAAGGATCCAAGAAGTTCTCTTTATGAAGTTAAACCTCTTGCTTTTTGGATAGTTGTTATTAATGTCTCCCAGAAAATTAACACAAGCTCTTTGCCATGGTTCATTATCTTCCCATAATTTCTTTAGTTCATCAGCAGTGAAAGGCACTATAATTTCTGCTGGGTCTATGCCTGCTAGTTGATGAAGTCTCAGCTTGCCTTTTATAATTAACTCAAAGACTTTTTTCCACATAAGTTTTCAGTTTCTTACTTGGTTTATGTGGTAAAAAGATCCATTCCAAGATAACATCATCTCTCTGCATTAAAGTTCCTGTAGGGGAAATTTTTGATGGTAGTATGACGAGAATACAATCGAGCTCTGGATTTACCCTGTCCACATGTGCCTGTTGTAATTTTTCCTCAATCATCGTCAGTTCCTTTTCTGCTTCAGCTGTTAATTCTCTGGGACTGTTTAAATCTTTGTCACCATCCAAGGTTTTGTTCAAATGAATTATTAGATCAGGTGTTATCCCAATAGCTGGCTGTAGACTGGAAATGTCCCCTAACAGTCTTTGAAAGTCATTAAGAGTCCGTAGGCGATCTCTCCAAATTTGTGCCTTTTGTGTCTTAATTTTTTGCAAACCTATTTTATAACCTAAATAATTAACAGAATCTCCCTTTTGAATCTTTTCAGGAGCAATTTGCAATCCCCATTTAGGTAAAAGTATTTTTATGTCTTCAAACAGTCTGTTCAAGGTATCCATGTTTGAATCGGATAACAAAATGTCGTCCATGTAATGATATACTATCGATTTGGGAAATTTCTTGTGTATTATTTGCAATGGTTGATTCACAAAATATTGGCATAGGGAGGGGCTATTTAACATACCCTGGGGGAGGATGGCCCAGTGGTACCTCCTCGAAGGTTGAGAATTATTATAAGTAGGCACTGTGAAGGCAAATTTTTCTCTATCTTCTTTTTGTAAAGGTATAGTAAAAAAACAATCCTTTAAATCAATAACTATGAGAGGCCATCCTTTTGGCAATAAAGAGGGCAAAGGAATTCTAGATTGCAGAGGGCCCATAGGTTGAATAACCTTGTTGAGAGCCCTGAGATCTGTCACCATTCTCCATTTACCTGATTTTTTCTTAACCACAAATACAGGAGAATTCCAAGCGCTGGTAGATTCTTCTATATGTCCAGCATCTAATTGCTCTTGTACCAACTGTTCTAAAGCCTGTAACTTTTCCTCAGCTAAAGGCCATTGCTTTGTCCATATTGGTTTCTCAGTCAACCATTTTAAAGGCAAGGCTGTTGGTATCTCTGAAGGAACATCAATTGCTTGTTCTTGTACAGCCCAAATGGCCAGTTTTCTCTGTTTGTAATATCTTTTAATATTATCCCCAGAAATATAGGCTCTAGAAGTAGCAGGAATGTTAATTTGGGTATTCCATTGTTGTAATAGGTCACGACCCCATAAATTCATTGCAATATTGGCTACATATGGCCTTAATTTTCCTATTTGTCCCTCTGGTTCTATACATTCAACCCATCTCGTGCTCTGCCTTACTCGAGATAGGGTTCCAATTCCCAGGAGCTGAACATTTACATTCTGAAGAGGCCAATACGGATGCCAAGATTCTGGGGTAATGATACTTACATCCGCACCTGTGTCCAGCAGGCCAGTAATAAAAATGCCATTTACACACACTCTCAGCTTTGGTCTTTGATCATTTATAGAAGTTTGCCAAAACACACGGACCTCATCTTTCTGATCATTATTGCTTGTAACAGTAGGCATGGGGCTTCCTAATTGTCCTGACGAGTCACGTTCTCTGTAGTAACTGGAAATGACTGAACCATGTTTGCCATGGTGGCCTGTGAGGTCCCCCCCTCACGTTTCCCACCTGTATCAGGTTGCCTTGTGTATCTCTTGTAGACCTGCACTCATTCATCCAATGTTTGCCCTTTCCACATCTTCTACATAAACCTGAAGGCTGAGTCCTCCTATTTCTGTTATTTCTAGAAGATGCATTATTATTATTTCTGAAAATCTGTTGTCTACAATTCCTTTTCATATGACCCATTTTGCCACAATTAAAACATTTGGTATTCTGATGTCTCCTTTTACCACTGGAAATTGCTTCTTCTACCCATGCTTCAGTGCCATAGTCAAATGTATCAACATTCAGTGTATGCAAGACCCATTCTTCCAATGGCGCTGATCTGAGCTTTAAAGGTCCCAAAATCCTTTTGCATTCCACATTTGCATTTTCATAAGCCAAAGTCACGATCATTATATGTCTTGCTTCTGGGTCAGATATCCCTATTTGTACAGCTTTAGTTAGTCTTTGTAAAAAGTCACTAAAGGGTTCTCTCTGACCCTGTTTAACTCTGACAAATGATTCCATTCTCTGTCCTGGGTCTTGCACCCTGTCCCAAGCCCTTAAGGCTGCCGTAGTACACATGGAGAGTGTGTTTTCATCCAAATTAGCTTGTTCCTGAGGTTCAGAAAATAGCCCCTCTCCTAGAATTTGATCTAGGGAAATCTCAATTCCCTTTGCTCTTTCCTACTGTTCTAAAAGTCTAGCCTCTTGCCTGAATAAGCATTTCCATTTCAATTGTGGTCCACTCTCAAGGACAGCAGAGCTCAGTTGTAACCAGTCAGAGGGTGTGGCTTTATTTGTTGTGGCCCAAGATCTTAGCATCTCTTTAACAAAAGAGGCATTCATTCCAAAAGTCATTACAGCCTGTTTAATTTCTTTGAGATCATTCATACAGACAGGTTCCCATGTATCTTCCTTGATGACCCTAGGGTTTCTGGAACCAACTACTTTCTCTGTTGTTACTACTGGAAAGGCAGGTAGAACTGTAGGTAGAGCTTTGTGGGAATTGTCCCGGAGAGATTTACCCACAGATGTAGTTAAAATTTGCCTTTATACCTCTTGCTCTTCTTCATCAGAATTTAGAAATTCCTCACTCTTTTCAATTCTATTCACCATTGCCTTCTGTAATGTCTGAATCTCCTGTCCAGAATTATGTTCTAAAGCCTTCATTGAGTATTCTAAAGTATGAAGTTTGTCCATTAGAGATAACATCTCATCTTTGGACATAATTTTTTATAGCATAAACCGTGCCTTCTTGTATTGACAATCTTTCCACCAATCTGTCATAAGCTTTAGACAAAATCCGATTGTCACATTCAGCAGTTTTGATTCTCTCAGTTAATGTTTCAGTTCCTACTGAAAGGGACTGAAGCTTACGATCCAAATCAGCTGTTCCCTCTTCCATAGTAATGAATTTCTCCTTAACATCAGCCTGTACCTCTTCTAAATTTTGTTCAGTTTGTCGAGTTGTGTTAAACAAAGATCTGTTGTCTGCCTGGAGAACTTCAAACTGATTTTTGAGAAGATTGTTGTCATTCTCAGTTGTTTTTAAGCGTTCAATCTCATCTCGTAAAGACTTTGTCATATTTCTATTATCAAACCATATAGTACCAAGGAAAACTACGAATCCCAGAGAGATCCATATCTGTGGGCTGACAGATACTTCTTGTAAAATCTCCCACATGGTACAATTGAAAAGCCTGTTAAAGTCTTGAATGGTAATGTTTTCAGACATTTTTCTTATTTATAAAATTATTTACCTGTAATGATGTTTTTCTGCCAGTGGTGGTGAAAGAAATGCACCTGAGTCCTCGTGGTCTAAGCCAGAGCCGATCTGAAACAATTAACTCAAAACAAAAATTATTGTACTGCCTGACAAGGGAAGGGGTCACTTTGCTGCTTTGGCGGCTTTTGCTTCAAAACCACAGGTGCTTCCATTAATTCAGGCAGTGAGGCTTTGGAAGGGAAGCAGGGAGCAGTTAACTACTCTGTGGGGGTTGCTGCTCTGCGACTGTATCGTGGCCTGGAGTGGGGGAAGGGAAAGCAAGCAGGGAGCACGCTGAAAGCTAGCAGGCTATGCTTGCCCAATCGCACTTCCTGAGCTCTGATAACTAACTTGCTCGCAAAGGCTGGGAAAGATGGAGCTTGTGCCCCCCCTGTGCCGGGGCGGGGGCAAGATAGCCCGACGTTGAACGCCAAATGTGACGGCGTAAATGAATGCAGACAGATTATAAAAATATACACAGCTTTAATAAGGAAATAGACTTACAGCACCAAAGGTTCCCGCGGAGAACAGGAAAAGCAGAGAAAAAAGGGCTGCTGGGATCACGCCCTGCAGATTTATCAGTAAACATTAGCCCGAGGCGAACACGCCCCCAATGGGTGGGGCTATACCCCTACATATGAAAATAGTTAAGTATTAGTGAATATATAGAACAGCTGTGTGTTCATAAAGACTGTATTATTTTTGTTCAATCTAGAAATATTTTGATGTGCAGCTGAATAATTTGTCTTTAGGAGATTGTAAAATGGCAACTGGTTTTAATGTGGAAAATGACTTACTGGAGAATTTCCAGCTGTGAATATATGATACTTCCTTGAATTGGCAAAGAGATGTTATCTCACACGTAAAAGTGTTCTCCATGCTTTTGCTGCTTTAGGAAGCATATTCTCTTTGTAATTAGCTTCTATAAGAAAGTTTTCCCTAGAAAATGTAGAATATATTATTCAATCACTGAGTAAAGAGGCAAAAGTCATCTTTAAGTAATTCATTTTCTAGAGTATAATTAATTTAACAACTACTTGCACAGAGTTAAGTATAATTATTTATGAATTCTTAAATTAACCTAAGCTTTTACTTATAAAACCACTCATGACTTTACAAAGTTAGAACTGATAGACCTCCATAATATCACTGAAGAAAATCTTTTGGAGTCAATAAAGTATTATATTACTGCTCTTCAATGATGACAGTTACAAAATAGATATTTCTTATGAGCTTGTGAAATGTATGGGTACTGACAACCAAAAACAAACAAAAAACACACAAAAATGTTATACTGAAGGATCTAGACTATTTTTGTTATTTAATTGCTATCTACTGTGACTCATTCCCATAGTCAAAGCTGTAGGAAGTGAATAGTTTCTTATAGAAATGATTAGAAAATGAATCCTTGAATGTTTTGGTTGGTTTTCAGCCACAAGTGACACCAAATATTGGTTTTCAAACAATATTTAGATAAACATCTGTTATTAAAATACCTAGACCTATATTTATTTTAAATTGTAAACATTCTAGAAAATAGTTATAACAATAAATAAATCAATTTTATTAACTGGAAAAAAACTCAAATTATAATTGATATTAACTGGTGTAAATTAGCACAAATGTATTTTTAATTTTTTTTTTTGAGACAGGTTTTCTCTGTATTTTTGGAACCTGTCCTGGAACTAGCTCTTGTAGACTAGGGTGGCCTCAAACTCACAGAGATCCATCCACCTCTGCCTCCTGAGTGCTGGGATTAAAGGTGTGCATCACCACTGCCCAGCTAATTTTAATATTTTAAAGTAAATTTATCATGACATACAGAGCAAAATACTGTTGCCTTCACAGTGATTATTAAAGACCCATTTCATATGAAATACTCAAAAAATGGTGTGAGACTTTGAGTTACTAAATTGCATAGTGACCTATAATGGAAAAGTATTTGTTCCAATATTACTGTCCTCAGAAATTTGTTAGAATTTTTTATGTAATATAGTACTTTCATTTGTTAATACCTGTGCTTATCTACTTTCTATTTTTTAAAGAAATACCTCAGAAAATGAGATTATAAACTGGACATGTTTATGTTGGCTCATGATTGTTTTTAATCACATGACAAGACAGTGTGTTTTGGCCTGAATGAAAAGAAAAAAAAATCTGCCCACTTTGTGGTGACAATGTGAAATTGTGATAAACAAGACAGTACTTTGTATTTATTCTCCTTAAAATATAAGTCTTCAATGAAATGAAACCTCTCCAATATGCCCCAATTCTGGAAAAACACAGCACCTTTGGTTATTTAGCCTCACAGTCCTTTCAATATTTCACAGGTCCTTTTTATAGCAATATTAGATTACTGTGTGTTGTCCTTGAGTGGTGTGTATGTGTGTGTCTGTGTGTATGTGTGTATATGTGTGATGTATGAGTTATTTGATTTTGAAAAGTCTAAAGATGTTTAAATTATTGGTGTTATAGGAAAAATAAATTAAATGTAATATTGAGTGATCATTCATATTTGTTTGAATAAAGCCATAATCACTGTATTTTGAACTGTCAGTCCCCTATTTAGTGTCAGAGATGAGTGGTTTAAATAGAAACTATATACTACAATAAACATAAATTATTTAATGTCTGGCAATTTACAGGAAAACAACATGCTGAGCCTTGCTATATAGATTACCCACATTCAAAACAAGAGCAATGGAGTGATACATTATCCCCATTGTCTAAGTTACATTCATAAGGCAAATCTCAAAATAAAACATGATGGGTTGACACCTTTTTGAATTTGCCAAAAAGCAGATTTTCAATTTTTGTTAATAAACTACTCTAAGAATGTGTTTCTAAATACTATGTTCTTTGCGTCAAATATTACATGGGAGAAGAAAAACAATTTATGCTTGCTTCTACTGTTATTCAGTTTCTTCTCCAACATTTTTTTGAGACAGGGCTTATTTGTAGCTTTGGAGACTGTCCTAAAACTTGCTCTGTAGACCAGGCTGGCCTTGAACTCACAGAGATCCACCTGTCTTTGCCTCCTGAGTCCCAGGATTAAAGGAGTGTGCCATCATCACAGCCCGGCTTTCTCCTCTACTTTTATGAAATCATGGAAGCAATACTGACCTCTGGTTAATGTTTGGAAGAACTCATCTTTTAAAAGAAAACAGACACAGAGAAGAAAATGCTTATTCTAAAGGGAAAGACTCATACCTCTGCAATTAATTATGTGTTTCATACCCATTTAGCCTTTTCCTTGTGAAAATGGATCTTTATTAAATATTTACCCGATATCTGCTAGGAAGTTATAGATTGCCAGTTTAGTGACTACTATTGTTCTGTTAAAGAACACCTTTAAAACTTCTTTCTTGTGCTGAGAGTTATATGATCATGAAATTTTATGTGTGCACATTATCATCACCAATTGTACAAACCCCAAATAATACAAGTCATTCAGATCCAAAGAAATTTTCACTGAATATTTCTTAGCAGAAGGATAGGAAAAATGCAGAACAAGTTTAATAGCCCCAGGAACCATGTGTATTGTAGCCAAGAAAGACAGAAATATAACTCATATATTAGGTTTATTAGATCATATATATGGAAGAACTAGATAAGCATAAAAATTGATAACCATATAGCTGCCCTTTTCATTCATCCACGAATATTCAATTTATCACTTGTGCATAATGATTAATCCATGCATGAAGAAAGCATTACAAAATCCATCTTATCTTACGGTATAGCTGAAAAATTAGTTAAGTATGTGGCAGTCACTTATATAAACCAAACTATAATAATCCCCAGGAAAATTAGTTGAAATTTAGTGTTTCATATAGGATATAAGATTTTTAATAGATAGACTAAATTTCCCATCATCTAACCTTGCCATTTTAGTTGAAGACCTGAGTTTCCTTAGCAGTTTTACTTAATTATTCATAGAGTTTAGTGTAGTCCTCCCTGAACACTCAAAATAATCAGAAGTTCATTAATTAATTTAAAACATTATGATTTCTCTCAAAATCATAAAGCATGGGACATCTCTGAAAATCTGTAGAAAGTTCTTCAAAGATTATTTGCAGGTAATATCACATATTTTATACTATGGTGATTGTAAAGACTAGGGTTAATACATATTTATACATATTTTATGATTCTAATTTGTGCTTGATGCCAGACCTAGAGTTTAGTGACCAACATTTCTGAACACTCTATTTTTGATGTTGTCCCATCCAAATTATCTTTCAACTTAATTACCTAAACAGTATCTATAATTACTCTTGCTTTCCCATACTCTATTTTCACTATAGTTGAGAACTTCTATTAAAGTATTCCTGATAATACATTCATTCAGATTTCCAAAGGATAACTTTACTTAGATTAAAATCTAGTATCTTTACAATACTATCCAAGGAAATTTATAATTGTTTTTGTTATAATTTTTTAATCCAATTTCTTATCCTTTTCTCTTTCAATTAAAACTAGCCTCTAGTCTTCTTCATAATTTTATATCTACAAGTTAATATCACATTTCCCTTTTAGAATACTAATAAACAACAATAGTCATGAATTGCTTTCCATTTCCCTTTGGACTGATTCCTTGCATTTCGTATGTATAAATAGTGGCACAGTAAAGGAAAAAACAAAACGATAACAAACAACAACAGTAAGCTATTATTGTTCTGAGATTTTTTTTCAGGGGGATTAAACTTTATATTTTACCAGGTCCAAGTATGAAATCAATGAGTCATTGTGAGCAACCTACATATGGTTGGATTTGACATTTTCTTTTATCTTTGATGGTTCATAAGGGTGCCATTGAAAATTACTGCTTCAGTGCTTGAAAGAGTTAATTTTTCTTCAAGTAATGCTTAGTGCACTCCCTCAGAGATTACAAGGCATGGAAAGAGAGCCCAATTCAAGTTGTTGATAAAATACTCACCTGCTACAGGACAGAGTAGTTACAATTTTAAATTAAAGAAACTTTAGGGGCTTGACTCTTTTATGAGGACATATAAAGAACAGATTAACCCATTATTTATGTTTAGTCATAGCTCAATGTAACTTTTGTCATCTCACCCCACTCATTAAATTAATGTAATTGACATTGTTTTAGATACTTAAAAAATGCAAACACACACACACAGTTGTCTTTTATCCAACTAGATTAGAACTGTTTCCACTTAACTTTTTTTACAGTGTTTGACTACTTTATTTCTCTGATCTTTCAACATTTATCCAAATATCTGATTCTGTCTTTTTATAATTAAGAACAATTAGTCTTTTTACTATAATGATATGTAAAATAAATTCCACTATTTCATTTACTTCCAAAACTCCCTACAAACTTTCTTGTGTATATTGTTTTAGAGTCTAATATTTTATTATTATTTTTATTGAGCTCTACATTTTTCTCTGCTCCCCTCCCTACCTTTCTCCTCCTATTAAACCCTTTCCCAAGCTCCCCATGCTCCCAACTTACTCAGGAGATCTTGTGTTTTTCTACTTCCCATGTATATTAGATCTATGTAAATCTCTCTTAAGGTCCTCATTGTTGTCTAGGTTCCCTGGGATTATGATTTGTGGGCTGGTTTTCTTGGCTTTATGTTTAAAAACCACTTTTGAGTGAGTATACGTGATAATTGTCTTTCTGTATCTGGGTTTCCTCACTCAAAATGATGTTTTCCAGCTTCATCCATTGTCTGCAAAATTCAAGATGTCATTAATCTTCTGCTGTGTAGTAGTACTCCATTGTCCTACATTACCCTTATCCATTCTTCGGTAGAAGGGCATTTAGGTTGTTTCCAGTTTCTGGCTATGACAAACAATGCTGCTATTAACATAGTTGAGCACATGTCTTTGTGGCACAGCTGAGCATCTTTTGGATACATACCCAAAAGTGGTATTACTGGATCTTAAGGAAGATTGTTTTCTAATTTTCTGAGAAATTGCCACACTGATATCCAAAAGGGCTGTACCAGCTTGCATTCCTACCAGCAGTTCAGGAGTGTTTCCTTTACCCCACAACCTCTCCAGCATAAGTTTTCTTCAGTGTTTTTGATCTTGGCCATTCTTTCGGGTGTAAGATGGAATCTCAGTGTTGTTTTCTCTGATGACTAAGGATGTTGAACATTTTCTGAGTAAGGCTAAATTTTTTGCTAGTTTACAGTTAAAACTTTAAATATGAGGAGCCAAAAGCAGTGAGAAGAAATCAGACATTTGAGTAGACATGAGAGAGTTGATGTACTACTCATTCTGACATCTTTGTCCTATTTCTTCAATGTACAATTTATAAAAGATTACCGCATCCACTTCTGTAAGATCAATTCAATCCAACTGCAGTCTTTGAAAAAGAATGAATGAGATAGTATGTTTTCAAACACTTGATGTTTTTTGACAGCAATAACAAATGTTTCTAGGAAAGGAGGAAAGCATTTAGGTGTTCTTTTTAAATCACTAAATGTTCATTTGATTCAGCATAACTATTTACATTTTGAAATATTATATAGATGTATGTAGAGGAAATCTATGTTATTTCATTTGTACTTATATTTAGGAACTCAAAAATCACACAAATAATGGTGTTATGCCTGTAATGTTTTAAGATAATTATCTATGATATAGAGTTTAGATTATGTTTAAACATATTTATATGCCCACAGAATTTTTGCCATCTTTTTATTGGGTAAAATTCATATATTTTAGTTAACACTAAAACAACAGTTTAAGTTGCAGCATTTTCTTCATATATATCATTTAACTTTGCTAGTATTGTTTTCCTGTACTTTCCCCCCTTCTATTTTCCTTTCCTCCATATGTTATTGTTATTTATACTTATCATATTGCATTATAGCACACAGGAACTAAAATGTGGTGCCCACTGATATTATAAAGAAATCTTAGCTTATGATTTTGTCCACTTCAGACAAAGGTTGTAATAAATACTGCAAACTCTTGCAATTAATAAATAAATACAGATGGGTAGTGGTGGTTTACACCTTCAATCTCAGCATTAGGGAGGCAGACACAGGCAGATCTCTGTGTGTCTAGCGCATAGAGCACAGACCTTGGCCGCTGTGAGCAAATCTATTTGACAAGAACTTTAAGTCTTTGAAGAAAGAAATTAAAGAGGATACCAGAAAATGGAAGGATCTCACTTGCTCTTGGATTAGAAAAATCAATATAGTAAAAATGGCAATTCTACCAAAAGCAATCTATAGATTCAATGCAATCCCCATTAAAATCCCAACAAAATTTTTCACAGACCTTGATAGAACAATAATCAACTTTATATGGAAAAAAAAAAAACAGGATAGCAAAACAATCTTATACAATAAAAGTACTTCTGGAGGCATTACCATCCCTTACTTCAAACTCTATTACAGAACTATAGTAATGAAAACAGCCTGGTATTGGCATAAAAACAGAGATGTTGATCAATGCAATCGAATAGAAGTCCCGGATATTAACCCACAATCCTATGAACATCTGATTTTAGACAAAGGAGCTAAAATTATAAAATGGAAGAAAGAAAGTATCTTTAACAAGTGGTGCTGGCATAACTGGATTTCAACATGTAGAAGAATGAAAAAAATGGTGAAACTTTTAAAATATTTATTTCTAACTAAAGTAATGGTCTTGAGAAGAAAATCAAAATCTTGGTACAATTATGACAAGGTAATCCTGATGATGCTTTTTAAGGTTTTCAACTGAATTGAGGTAGCTACATTTTACTTTTGTTTAGGAGATTGGGTTTTGTTTTGTTTTCCAGAAAGCAATCAGTGCTAACTGCCTTGTAATCTAGTTAATCCTTTGCTTTCAAGATATTATAAAATAATGAATATGTGTATTTAGTGAGTAAACCTTTACAAAGATATTCTTTTATTGAGCAATAAATAATAAGACACCGTGTATTTGAGTATATTAAAAGATTTTATTTGATAATTAACCATAGATACATACATTGGAAAAACGTTCGACATTTCAGATCCTTTCAAAATTTATATGCTTCCCAATTAAAAAAATAATTTTATTACTTTTAATTTTATTTATTTTTAAATGATATTACTTTTAAATTATTATTTAAAGTTAGTAATTAAATGTATTTATTTATTTTTGGCATAGCATATTTAAAACAAGGAATATGTATATTATGAATTCACAAAAACATAGTCATCTATTTTCAGCCTTTTCCTACTCATATCTTTCAGAGTTGTATAGAAGCAGCTCTTAGGGAGAAAGCTACACTGTCCTGAAATTTGTAATGAAAAATTACCTGGAAAAGGTTAGATTTGAGTTAAGTCCTGATAAAGTATGTAAGAAATATTCTTCATAAAATAATAATACTTTGGAAAAATTCTGTCTTCCATTAGTATGTGAATTAGTTACAAATAGAGTTTTCAAGAAATTCACAGTTTCCAAAAACCGCCTGAATAGGGAAAGATGAATCTCATACCTGCTCTGAAGGATCTCTTTGTCACACTAGGAGAGATTAGAAATACAAGCATAGAATTAGAAACTGAAGAAAAATGTGGTTGATTTCAGCCAATAGACACAGAATTTGAAGCACATAAACCAGGAAGAAATCAATTTAGATAGAAGTGATCCTAGTGCAGGATCTAGTTTAGACCAATGGGTCCTCAAAGAATATTTGGTGAGAGTTAAACAATTTCATGGAGTTAATTATGTGCAACTGTGAAGGAATTAATATTGGGACATTAGGCTTTGGTCTTTAGTGGCATATGATACATTTCAAATTAGAAAGTCATTTATCAAAAAATAGGGAAAGAAGGAAGAAAATATTTCTTCCTTCATGAAGGAAAATGAAGTGACTATTCCAAAAACTGAATTAATATTCCATTCTCTATGGAAAGAAATCCTATGAGAAAATTCAATTTCAAATACCAAAAATTCTTTGGAGCAAATTAACTAAAAATATTTTGTTGTTTGTTTTTCATTGTTATTGCTAATGTTGTAGTTATTATTATTTTTTTTGCTTTAGATATCCTGTGTGAGTTGATCCACATATAATTAGAATGAGAGGGGTCTCAGGGGAAATAAAGACATTTTTTCTGAGATAATCAAATGAACAATCTAAATGTCTATTGTATTATTAAAAAGAGAACACTAATATACTATAAGACTATTTCAGCTAAAAAGTATCACATTCATGAATGCTACATTTGTCAGTAAAACTTAAAGAAACATTGATTAGTGTTAGAAATATAGACCTTTTTTAAGTTTTTAATTCAAAGCTCTATTCAAACATTGTGTTTTCAAAGAAATGTTCTCATGGGATTGTGATATTGGTTTCACATTTAAAACTTATTATGTAACTTTCCATTTAAGTTCACAAAATTAAATTAGAATATATTAACAAGATTTCAGAATTGTAAATATTAATATATACATTAAAAAATAAATCCAAAGAGAAAAAAGAGAAAGAAAATGAATTATTTTCTTAGGATAAATCATTGAAATATTAAGATATATTTTTTTTTTGGTTTTTTTGGGGGGGGGGTTTGAGACAGGGTTTCTCTGTGGTTTTGGAGCCTGTCCTGGAACTAGCTCTGGTAGACCAGGCTGGTCTCGAACTCACAGAGATCCGCCTGCCTCTGCCTCCCAAGTGCTGGGATTAAAGGCGTGTGCCACCACCGCCCGGCCAAGATATATTTATTTATACATTATAATGGTTTTTAAATACATACACACACTTTAGCTTGTTTATATGCTTTATTGTCTGTTACGAAGTGGAGTTTTATAGATAAATAAAATACAGTAAAGTAATTATGACAATATTATTGAATAATTTCTATAGTATTATATAATTTCCATTGGGAAGTTATTTATTTTTTGGTTTATACCTCACTTTCTTTTTGTCCTTCTCTTCTATGAAACTTAAGCAATACTGATCTCTGTCCTCTTTATGTGACTTCTAGAAACCATGATTTTCCTCAAGTATGCCTCCTTATGTCATGATTGGTCATGTTTTATAGACATGCCATAAGTCACTGATGAATCAGAAGATTACTACAGGAATTTGCTATAGCATATTTTGATAATCAATGCATTTAAGATTAATATAGTTTGTTTAATTTAACTTTGGCCATTTTCTGAGCAGTATTGTCTTTTTTTCTGGGATTTGATACTATTGTGCTGAATATTGAAAGCTGGTACACTTTACAATGAAATGTAAATGGAGTATGTTTATGAATTAAGTATTTAATTTATGGATAAAGTAGTAAATATGTTCAAATTTTATTGTTGATTCCCAGAAGATAGAATAAATATTTCCCCCATTTTCTTATCTTTCTGACAGAAATTCACATTCCATTGTATTAAGAATAATAGGGAGAAGATTTTTGGAAGCCTAATTTAAGAATATGCACACTATATATTGTTATGCAGAAAGAAATGAAAATTTTCACATCGTGGATAAAAGCAAGCATTATCCAGCTCAATGAATTGTCAAAATCAAAGTATCGATTGTCACAAGATACACTTTGACCTATCCTTTCCTTTTCTAGTTGAGCCTAAGCATGGGATTAAGGGAAGGATACAAGGTTAAAGAACATGGACATTAAGATAAGTGATCATTACTTTTCAAGTAAAGCAAAAGAAAAGTCATTCAAATTAATATTGAATTTAGACTCTTCATCTAATTATTACTTTTATTTTTGAGATATCTTCTTCCTTTCTTGTTTCTTTCTGAAAACCCTTCTATACATACCTCCTTTCTGTTTTTCAAATTCATGACCTCTTTTTATACTAATTGATGTTACATAAATGTATTCATATATAATTACATGTCTATTTGCAAATACATAAATAGAGTCTGTTCAATTTTTATAATGTGACTTATATGGATATCTTCAAGCTGTCCATTTGATATTGGATAAACAATCAGAAAACTATTTCTCCTGCTCTCAGTATTCCTAAGTTTCCTGAAGCTCTTTGTGTGGGGTAGAGAGCTTCTTGAACTTTCTCACATCCCATCCACATTATCATACATATTTGTGTTGTCCTAGTTCAATAAATGTTTAGTCAGTCAAGTTGTAGAGAGTTTATAGGTATAGCTCTTGACATTCTTAGAAAACACAACCTCACTGAGAACTTCTGGCCTTCTGACTCAAAATCTATAGAGGATCTTCACCTTGTTTCTAGATTCTTAGGTTTATTGGTCCTTATATATGTATCCATTGAGACTGTGTTCCACTATTCTGCATTTTGATTGGTTATGGTTTTCTGTTATGGTCTTCATCTGATGCAAAGAAGTTCCCTTGATGAACAGTGAGGACTCCACTTATCTGTGAGTGTAAAGAAAAAATATTTACAGTATAGTTAGGAATTATGCTGGTTTAGAAATGCGCCAGTTGTTGGTTCTTCCCTCAGGTCCAAGACTTCACTAATCCTCGGTAGTTAGCCAGGTTTCCAGTACCAGACATGATTTCATTCTTCTTAAACATATCTTAAGTAAAATTGCAGACCTTTTAGTTGCCACCACAATATTCATGGTACCATTACATCCTTAAGGTTAGTATGTAATGCTTATCTTTGCTGTGGTTCATAAGCATCATAGCTAGATTAGTATTGTTTTCTTCCCTCCATTGAAAACTTGGTGGAGGAATAAAGGGGGAGAGCAATGAAAGAGATATATCAATAGAGGTAGCAATTACGAGGAAGGGAGAAATCTAATGTTAGAGAGATTCTCAGGAATCCACAAGAATGACCCCAGATAAGACTTCTAGCAATAGTGGAGAGGTTATCAGATCAGTGACTATCCTAATTGTCATCATAGAACCTACATCCAAATGAAGTAACCCACAAACAAACACTGGTCTGAGCTACTGGAGTTCATTTGAAGAGAGTGAGGGTCAAGAGTATGATGGGGAAAACCACAGAGCTGAACCAAATTAGTGGGAGCTCAAGAGAATGACAGCTGATGACCTGTATAGAACCAAATAGACCCTCTGAATGTGGTAACAGTTATGTGACTATATCTGTTGCAGAGGATGACAGTAGAAACAGGACTTATCCTGGGTGCATTAACAGACTTTTTTGAGCCCATTCCTTATGGTGGGATACCTTGCTCAGCCTTGATACTACAGAGGAGGGTCTTGGTTCTACCTTTAATTTGGTAAGCCAGACCTTGTTGACTTCCTGAGGAAGGTCTTACTTCCTCTAAGGAATGGATAGGAAATAAGAAGCAGGGAGGTGGGGATGCAGGAGAAGCAGGGTATGGGAAGTAGTGTTGGTATGTAAAATAAAAAATAATTTTTAAATAAAAAATAATGAAGAAAAAAAAACTTGGATGACAGACTCTGGTACCATGAATTCTAGTCCTCAAAGATAAGTCAATTAGGTTGGTTCTAGCTTAAGGGCATTTGGGTCCTATGTCTGAAATGTACAGTATCTTCAATAAGAAATGTTTGCCTTCTACCTTTGGGGAGCAAGGGTAGTAGGAAAAGCCTGTAATGTTATTGGAGTCACCTGGACATCCCACACTAACAGCTCAAAGGAGAGATTCTCATGCTTGTTATTGGATTTTTTGTTAGATGAATTTTGGCTTGTGGGTATTGCATTATCACCTCAGCTGGTAAAGATTATTTAAACTATACCTCTATATTTATACACCAACTTATATATATTATAACTATATTTCATTACTTTACTAGTGTGATTCTATATGACTTTTCAGAATCCTTACTTTTATTTTACCTAATTACCTCCTTCTTGTGTATTTACCTTCCTATCCCGTTTCTAATTAGAGCCCTCAATTTATTTATTTTTTCTAATAATAATTTTATTATTTTATAAATAATACCATTCAAAATTTTCACTTCCTCCCCTCCTCCCACTTCCCTCCTGCTTCCCAACTCTCCTCCCCTCCCTCCCCCTCCAGTCATAAGAGAGGGCAGGGCATTGTTCCCTGTGGGAAGTCCAAGGCCCTTCCCCCTCAATCCAGGCTTAGGAAGGTATGCATTCAAATAGAATAGGATCCCAAAAATTCAATACATGCAGTAGAGACAAATCCCAGTGCCATTATCATTGGCTTCTCAGTCTACTTCAATTGTGAGCCACATTCAGAGGGGCCAGTTTGATCCCATGCTCATTTAGTCCCAGTCCAGCTGGATTTGCTGAGCTCCCATTAGCTCAGGCATGCTGTCTCAGTGGGTGGAGCAACCCTTCGTGGTCCTGACTTTCTTGCTCATATTCTCCCTCCTTCTGCTCTTCAAATGGACCTTGGGATCTCAGTTCACAGCTCCAAATGTGGGTCTCTGTATCTATCTCATCTGTCACCAGACGAAGGTTCTATGGTGATATTCAAGATAATCGTCAGTCTGAATACAGGATGAGGCCAGTTCAGGCACCCTCTCCTCCACTGCCCAGGGTCCTAGCTAGGGACATCACTGTGGACACTTGGGAACTCCTCTAGAATCAAGCCTCTTGCCAATCCCACAATGCCTCCTTTAATTAAGATATATTCTTTTTTTTTCATTTCCCCCATCATTTAATTTTTACATTTTTTTCATTTTTTTTACATCTTTTTACATTTAATTTTTACTTTTTTACATTTTTTCTTTTTTTTTACATTTTTTTTTCATTTTTACATTTTTGTTTTCATTTCCCCCATCAATTAATTTTTAATTCACTCTATTGCTCCCTCAATGCCAACGTATCTCTGGAAAGGGTCCCTTTTTACTTTTTTGATTTCTGCAGTTATTCTAGGATTCATTATCACGTCTAAAGACTGGTATTTAATTATATACCATGTTCATTAATGTATCCAGATGGCATTTATTAATTGTTCAAAATAAATAGCTTATGACTGAATTTACAAAGCATTTGAGGAAATAATATTCAAAGAATACATTTGTACTGAGGAACAAATAATTGTTAATTAAAAAGTCACATGAAGTTTTCAAAGAAATGTATCTTTCCTTTTACTCCAACATCTACTTTCTCTCGTTAGTTATATTACAGTTATACTTTCTCTCAAATACATATTCCTGAAAAGCTTAAAATCAAAGGTGCTCCATTTAAAGGAGATAGTTTAAAGTTTATAGGACAAAAACTGTGTTTTTCTCACATGTACCACTTTCTTTCTCTCATTTGTATAGCAATCAATTGACTTTAAAAAAAATCACATGAGGAGTCACTAACATTTAAAAACTGAACAATTAATTACCATGCAAGTGAATGCTAGCTTGCATTTCTTATGAAGCATAATATCCTGAGGGTTTTTGTATATTCATTATCCAAACGATATAAATGTGACAACTGGCTCAATTTTAAACAATAGATCTGATTGCAATAAATAAATAACATTTTTTCATTAAATATAAAAAAAGATCATTCTGTAAAATTCACAGTTCATAATTTCCCATAGTACACAGTTTTAAGGATCTCTGATGGAATTTAAGGAGACTCAAATACCATGAATTTCAAATTTGGTAACACTGGATTGATAATTTATTGCCGAAAGAAACAGCCTGTGAATAAGATAAATAAAAAAGCAAATGTCATTAATATTTCAGGTCTGATAAAATTAATTATGCTTCCTTTCTGTATTTACTTGCTGATGTGCTTTCTATACTTCTTCACACAACATTGCTCATCTTAACACTAGGATACAAACTATCTTGCTTCAATTGGAGATGAAGTAGCTCATTGGTTAAAAATATTTGTTATTTTTGCAGAAAATTCAGTTTCAATACAAAGCACCTTTAGGCAGCTCACAACTGTCTGTAATTCTAGGTACAGTTGAATTGATGCTCTTTTATGACTTTTGGTGCAAATACACTCATTCAGCAAAATACTCATATATAAAATGAATAAATCTGAAGTAAACACAGTTGTGCTAATGTTTTGATGACAGAAATTAGTATTGGTTCATTTTCTCTTATTTTAAATACTTGGATATTTTAAGTATTACCATTACAGCATGCAAAATTACTTTTGTTTATGAATGTTTATACTTCAAAAAATTATTTTAGAAAAATGCAGCATATTGGTGTGGACTGAAGCCTGTATATTTAATTACATCTTATTTTTTTATTATGACTGTGAAAGTGTCTATAATGATTCCTGAGCACAAAATTTATGCTTTACTGGAAGCATGTTCTTATACTTTGTTCATATTTTCAGGGTTCATTCTAGAATGTTTTATAAGGACAATAGATTTCAAAAGTACATTTAAGAAAAAAACTGTTTTTTTTATTATATTGATGTATGTTTCCTCTAGTCTTATACTCTCTGTAGTTTTTGCTTGCTTGTTACTATTGCCTATGTGCAATCCCCATTTCCCATTTTCCAGGGGGAAGGGGAGTAGGCAGGAACATTCATGTCACCACCAGTTGTATCACTGCTAGTCATGACTCCGCAATAACAACACATGCTGGAAAATAAAGATTTTTACACCTAAAACAATTCACAGGTAATTAATAAATCAATATTGTGGACTACATTAACACTGAAACTTTTAGTAACTTTTCTACTAATACGATAGATTGTATTTTGCAAGCCATATGTGTTCATGGTGATACATCCATTTATTGAATATCAGGACTCAGTTTCTTTCTTCATATTACATCCTTAAGAAAGAATGAGGCACTTTTAGAAATGATATAGTCTTTTCAGACTAACAATGAACAACTAGTTGACAGGTTTAATACCATGGAAAATAAAAAGTTTTCAGAAAAATAATACTATTGAAAAGGGTCACATTAATTTTTTTTTTTTTTTTTTTTTTTTTTGGTTTTTCGAGACAGGGTTTATCTGTGGTTTTGGAGCCTGTCCTGGAACTAGCTCTTGTAGACCAGGCTGGTCTCGAACTCACAAAGATCCGCCTGCCTCTGCCTCCCAAGGGCTGGGATTAAAGGCGTGTGCCACCACCGCCCGGCGGGTCACATTAATTTAACAGACAAAATTGAATCCATATCTTAGGATACTAAGAAATTATTTGAAATAATTTATACTGTTGAATTTGACAATCAAAATTTGTTAAAAGTTTTGATATCTTAGCAGAAAGAGTATCTCTTCAGGATGGCAATCTGCATGATATTCAACTAATGTCCAAAGATGAGGAGCTATCTTTAAAGGAGAAACGTCAGACCTTGGAATCACATGAGCAGGATGAAAACCAGAGGCTAGGAGCCTCAGTGAAATCACTAGAAACATATATAGGCCAGGAGTTCAGGCTTTACACAAGAAAATAGATTGAGGAACTTATTGGAGCTGATGAACAGGAAAAGAAGGCAAAAGGACAGGATTCAACATGGCTAGTAGCAGTCAGAGATTACTTATCCCGGGTTTTAGCGTCCTACCCTGTAATCTACTCTGACAAAGCATAAAGTACTAAAGGTCCAAAAGGATCAAAAGCAGGTAGATGGATACCTATAGGAATGAGTGATCTAAAAGAAATTAAGTAAGCTGTTGTAATTTATGGCTTGCATTCTGCATTTGTTAGAAAGATGATAAAGACATGGGCTTCTAGCAGTAAAGTGATGCCATGTGGAAGGCTTCACTAAGTTTCAGCATTCCTGGATGACGGGACTGAATTGATGTTAAAATGCTATATTAGAGAAGAGGCTAAAATTTTATAACAACATGGAAAAAAGTAAAAGGACTTGAGACTTCCCAAGATCAAATTCTTGGTGAGGGCACTTATGCTGTCCCAAAGGTTCAAGCTCTGTATAATGAATAAATCTTGTCCCTATGCCACAAAGCAGCCTTAAATGCTTGAGAAAGGATTTAACACCTAGGAAAATAAATTGAATCATATGCCATGGTTAAACAGGGCCCAATGAAAACCTTTACTGACTTTTTACAAAGATTAACTAAGGCAGTACAAATAGGAGTAACAGACCCAGATACTAGACGAGTACTTACTGAATCTCTGGCTTTTGAAAATGCAAACTTAGAATGCAGAAAGATACTTGGGCCTTTAAAGGGTAGACAAGTACCAATGGATGAATGATTTCTGCATACAATGAACATTGGGACATTTGACTATAATACTGAATCTTGGGTAGGAAAAGAATTTTCAACAGGAATTAGGAGACATCAAAATGCCTAATGTTTTAATTGTGGTAGAATAGGACATCTGAGAAAGAATTGTAGACAAGGAATTCCTAGGAATAATATTTCCTGTGGGAATGGCAAGAATAGGAGGATTCAGCCTTCAGGTAAATGTAAAAGACATGGCAAAGGGCGACACTGGACCAAAGAATGTGGATCAACAAAAGACAGACAAATCAACCGGATGCCATCAGGAAACTTCTTGAGGGGCCTCTCACAGGCAAAGTGGTCTAGTCTTTCCAGTCACTTTGAAGGACATATCTCACCAGGAAAATTAAAAAAAAATCCAGAGTCTTTTGTAAATGACCATACTGTTCTGGATGATGGAATAAACATGGAAGATAAATCAAAAATTCCAATAGGAAATAGGAAACATGTGTTCTGGGTGACTTCTATAAATGATCAAAGACCAAAGCTTAGAGTGCAAAGAAATGGTATTGTAATTGTTGGTTTGATACTCTCAGGTGTGGATGTGAGTATCAATACTCCAGAATCTTGTCATCTAAATTGACCTCTTCAAGAGGCAGATGTTGAATTAGTAGGAATTGGAACCATATCTGAAGTTTTAAAAAGCATGAGACGGGTTGACTCCATAGGGCTAGAAGGTCAGAGAGGGAAGCTGAGGCCATATGTAGGTAATATTGCAGTAAATTTTGGTATATATTAATTAAATTACTGCTTGGCCTATTAGCTCTAGCTTCTTTTTGTCTAATCGCTTACATATTAATCTAACCCATTTCTATTAATCTGCTAATCTCTTACACATTCATTTAACCCATTTCTATTAATCTGTGTATCACCACATGACAGTGGCTTATCTGCTATATTTCCAACCTGCATCTGTCTCCAGCAGCTCCGTGTCATCTCCCTGACTCTGCCTTTATTTCTCCCAGTATTTTGCTTAGAATTCCCCTCCTAGCTCTGTTTCCATATAGCTCTGCTGTAGGCCCAAAACAGTTCCTTTATTTAACAATGATAATCACAGCATACAAAGGGAGATCCCACATCACCTCCCTTTTTCTGTTTAAACAAAATAGGAAGGTGTTAACTTTAATGTAGTAAAATTATATATAAGAAAACCGGTATCAAGCAATAATTACAAGTATTGGTTGAAGATGTTCTTTAAATGTCTATTAAATAACTACTATGATCCCATCTGGGCAAGGGCATATTTTAGTTGGAAGAGCATTTATTATCATATCAATGTCATCATTGTTTATGGTTTTGTGTAGGTTGTTAATCTATTTTTGGTTAAAATAGGTGGCTTGGATGATCAAGAAGTTTGTACATTTTTTTTTTTTTTAGATTTTCAACTTAATGCAGTCCAGGTTTTTAAAGTATTCCTTTATAATATTCTAAATACTTTTAAAAAATTGTTTCATTTTTTCCCATTCATCACTGATTTTGTTAAATTTGGGTCATCTCTTAGTTTTGATTAGGTGGATTAAGAAAGTGTTTATTGATCTTCACACTACATGAGCTTACATTCATGGTTTATTTGTATTTTTTCATTGTTTCTGTTTCATTAATGTATGTTCTATTTTCTTCATTATTTCTTGCCAAAGACTGTATTTAGATTTAGCTTGTTCTTGTAATTCCAAATTATTGAGTAGCATCATTAGGTCATTTAATTTTACTCATTTTTAGTTTATATTGTAGGCACTTAATGCTATAAATTTCTTTTGTAATGCCATTTTCAATATGTGCCAGATGTTTAGTATTTTGTTGTGCTGCTTTTATTTTCATTTATTTTCGAAGTTTAATTTCAAATTTAATGTAGTTATTATTTCTTCTCAAAAAATTTGAGGATCTAGTGAGTGGGATTAAAATTTCTGTGTCCTAACAAAAAAAATGCTCAATGGAAATTGCCAAAAATGATAATTGAGAAAATAAGTTTTTTCTTCCACTGAATATGTGACATCCAATGTTTGATTAAAAAGAAAATTTAACTGTTAATCTGACAGCCTTGAATGTGCTATTCTAGAAGGCAAAATGCAACTCATGAATCACTCATGAATATGGAGGACAGTTGATATAGTATATTGTCATGACACAGACTGCTAAATGTTTATTAATAAAAATGAAACTATTTATCTTATTTTTTTAAAAAGATGCCATTAAATGCTTGACAGTGGTGGTAAGCACCATTATTCCCAGAACTTGGGAGGCAGAGACAGGCAGATCTATGTGAATTCAAGGCCAGCCTGGTCTAAAGAGTCAGTTTTTAAAGCTACAGACAAAGCCTGTCTTGAAAATATAAAATTTATATTTAATGCACACTAGTTTACAATTATAATGCTTTTTAATTATACGGCTTCTCTTAGAAAAAAGTCAAATTTAACAATTAGTCAATAACAATCAATTTCTAATTTTATTTGTAAATTGAAGTTGAAATGAAAGGACATTAGATACTTTAAAAGCATTTCATAAACAGGTGTGAGGATAAAAGAGAGATTATGAAATATTTTACTTAAGCTTGTATTTATTACTTGAAATGATAGTAAATACATGTTAATTTTTGCTGGTTATATTTCTACAGCAAATATTGGGATTCAAGCAAAAACTTGTTGGCAAATATTTAAATTGTAATTCTGTATTTAGATTTTTATTTTTTTTTAATTTTAAGGTGGTTCTTAATGTTCTTTCATTAAAAAAGAACAGGAACATGAATTAAGTACAGTATGTGCATTTTGATTTATTTATTTTTAGAGAAATAATGTAAGTCATGTAGCATTTTTATACTACATTCATATTATTTTGCTTTCTAGACAAAATATATTAGGTTTGAATTTATACTTGAATGCAATCAATTGATCGCTTAAAATAACAGAAGTTAAAAAGTGGTATGCAAAATTGACTGATTTGAGAAAATATCCATTTCTAAAAACATATTAAAAAATATATGTGGGACACTAAACTTGACTAATTGGCATCCATAGTCAAATTCAAATCTTCAGTATGATACTGAAGCTTTTTCTTCTCTCAGTTAATAGATAGATGTGATACATGGCAAAATGACACAGGTGCCTCTGATAGGAGATTTTTATATAGTGTGATTGAAATAGTTGCAAGATATTAAAAGTACTATAGTAATTCTGAAAGACTTAAATACAGCATATCTTATATTAAATTTGTTTCATTTTAACAAAGAAAAGCTATTTTATTTTGTCATCTCTTGTGATTTCAGTATCTTTTAGTTTTATTAAAAGCTTTTATTTTGCTATTAAACTGTGAGTAAAAATTTCATACACAAATATAATAAAGAGCATTAACGATGCTATATCATTAAGCAAACAACATAGAATATTTTGGAAAATTGTTTTATTCTGTTTATGTATTTATATTTTGTTTTCCATGAGTTCAATGTAAGTTTACATTAAATAGCCTATTTTTATGCTTTTTATTTTTGTGTATCTAGAGGACCAGATTTAGTGTTCATCTTCATACATAAGTGATTTGTTTTATATGCTACAACTCCTTAGACTATCTTTTTCTTATTATGTTGTGAATTTAAATTGTGTAGATGGAAATTTCTTTCCTACCCAGTCCAGCAGCGATTCAGAACCAATGAAACATACAGAGACTTATATTAATTATAAACTTATTAGTCTATTAGCTCAGGCTTATTATTAACTAACTCTTTAGACTTGATTAAACTCATAGTTCTTTTTTGCTTTCTGAATAAACATTTTAATTTTTCATTTTATACTTTTATTTAAAAAAATCTTTTTTCATTTTATATACCAACCACAGTTTACAATCCCTCCCCTCCTCCATATCCTTTCACCTTCCCTCCCCACACTCTCTTCCTATCCACTCCTCAGAGAGGCCAAGACACATTGCTTTGGGGAAGGTAAAAGACCATTACTAGTATATCTAGGCTAAACAAGGTATCCCTCCAAAAAGAATGGGTCTCCCAAAGCCAGTATAAACAGTAGGAATAAATTCTGGTCTCAATGCCAGTGGCCCCACTGCCCCAGCCATACAACTGTCACCCACTTTCAGATGCCTAGTGTGGTTCTCTGTTGGTTCCTTCCCTCTATGTCCGGAGTGACGAACTCCAATTAGCTCAGGTAAACTGTGTCAGTTGGTGCCCCCATCATGGTATTGACCTCTTTGCTGATATTCTCATTTCACCAACTCTTAGACTGGACTTTGTAAGCTAAGCCCAGTGCTCTATTGTGGGTCTCTGTCTCTGTTTTCATCAGTTGCAGGAGGAAGTTTCTATGGTAACACTTAAGATAATCATCAATCTGACTGCAAGACAAAGCAATTCAGCACCTTCTCCACTATTACTTAGCATCTGAGCTGGGGTCATCCTTGCGGACTCCTGGGAATTACCCTAGTGTCAGGTTTCTTGCTAGCCCCATAATGGCTCCCTCAGTCAAGATTGCCCTGGCTTTACTCTCCCTCTCTGTCCGTCCCCCATCTCAACTATCCTGTCCTGTCGAGTTTCTCCTCCCCATCCCCTTCTCTCCTCCTCCTTCTGCCCTCTCTTCTCTCCCTACCCATATGCTCCCAATTTTCTGAGGAGATCTTTTCAATTTCTTCTTCCCAGGGGGATCTATACTTGTTTCTCTTAGGATTCTCCTTGTCACTTAGCTTCTCTGGGGTTATAGAATATGGGCTAATTATCCTTTGTTTTACAGCTAGTATCTACTTATGAGTGAGTATATACCCTGCTTATCACTGGGTCTGGGTTAACTTACTCAGGATTTTTTTTTCTAGTTGCATTCATTTCCATGTAAATTTCAAGATGACATTTTTCTGCTGAGTAGTACACTATTGTGTAAATGTAGCACGTTTTCTTTATCCATTCTTCAGTTGATGAGCATCTAGGTTGTTGCCATGTTCTGGGTATTACAAATAATGCTGCTATGAACATAGTTGAACAAATGTCCTTGCAGTATTATTGAGCATCTTTTGGGTGTATTCCCAAGAGTGGTATTGCTGGGTCCTGAGGTAGGTTGATTCCCAATTTTCTGAGAAACTGCCAAACTGATTTCCAGAGTGGTTGTACAAGTTTTTATTCCCACCAGCAATACAGGAATGATCCCCTTACTCTGCATCCTCTCCAGCATAAGCTATCATTGGCATTTTTGATCTTAGTCATTCTGATAGGTGTAAGATGGTAGTTTAGAGTCATTTTGATTTGCATTTCCCTGATGGCTAAGGATGTTGAACATTTCCTTAAGTGTCTTTGGCCATTTGAAATTATTCTGTGGAGAATTATCTGTGGAGACCTGCACCACATTTTTAATTGTATTATTTGGTATTTTGATGTCTAATTTCTTGACTTCTTTCTATATTTTGAAGATTAGTCCTCTGTCTGATGTGGAGTTAGTGAATATCTTTACCCATTCAGTAGGCTGCTTTTTGTCTTGTCATCTGTGTTCTTTGCTTTACAGAAGCTTCTGAATTTCAGGAGTTCCCATTTACTTATTGTTGCTCTCATTGTCTGTGCTACTGGTATTATATTACCTGTTACTGACTACCCTATGAATTTTGGAGAGGATGAATTTGTTTATTTTTTAATTAAATTTAAAAATTTCCATTAATTTCTCTTTCATTGTGAGCTTTTTTATAAATTATACTTACCTAAGGCAGTATTTTTCCCTTTTTTCATTAGTTATTTGAGATTTTCATACAACATATTCTGTTCATATGAAAATCCACCCAATGATTCACAGAACTATCATCCCTTGCCAAACCATTTTAAATTGCAGTTTTTTAAAAACACTTTCAGATTAATTTGTACTGCTCAAATATCTTGAATCTGTGATCATCAATTGGAACATAGTCCATTTAAAGGTGAAAAGATACACATCCATAGAAGCAACACTAGGCTTAGTTATTTTTCAATACAGAATTGTATTTGTACATATGGAGATACTCAGTTTTACTCAACAGTGGGTAAGGGAAAATTACAAAGCACCCATATATATGTGAGTATGATATGAAGATAATTAAAATCAATGTTTATAAAATATCAAATAGATTAAACAAGTAAACAACAATGAATGGGTTTTAAACAAAGGAACATTCCCAATTCTTTACCTATTTAACATTTAGGAACTACAGAAATGTCAAATTTTACAAAAATAAAAACTTTATCATAACAGTACAGATATTTCTGACATATTGGTTTTAATACAGTATAGCATGTACAGTGTACATTGATCTAATAGGATTCAAGTATTTGTTTCTAATTATAGATTGTTTCATACACTAAAAACGTGCAAGAAAAAAGATTATCAATAAAGTCATAAATTGTTACATGAGACATTGAGTAAATTTCATGCATGATATCACTAACTATTAATTGAAGAAGTTAAAAATTACTTTGATATTATTATCTTCTGTGTGTAATGTGCAAAAGTGTGTTTTTCATATAGAATGGAATATTTTCTCTCTGTTAGGTATTTTTGTAATTCTTTTAGTTATAAATTTTACACACATCTAGAAACATGCTACATTTTCAACTTAAAATTTTCAGTTAGTTCAAATATGACATATATGCTATAGTGTTCTAATTATGGGAAAACAGTTGAGGAAAAACTGAAGTCATATAATAATACTTACAGTCAAGATATATGAATTTTTTTCAAGAAAATAGTTTCTTCCTGTGTTTGTAGGCAAGTTTCCCTTTTCTTTGTCATTGCTCATTTTGCTTACCAGTAGGTTAGTTTTACATATTAAAAATTTCACAGAAATATAATCACATGGTAGGTATTGATTAGTGATGACATGATAATTAACAAAATTATTAGTTTTAAATAAATCTCTCCAGTATTGTTAATAATGGGAAAATTATGACAGTTGTTCAAAAATATTTTGAAACTTCAATAGCTGATTATGTTGACATTACGAATTGCATGTTTTAGATAATTTATGAAATTTTAGTGCCAAACCTGTGTAACAAAGGTTGATTATGTCTTGGAGAGTAAATATGATCTCAATCTTCAACTGAATGATCATTAAGTATTTTTCTTTAAGTAACAAATTATATAAGAAAACTTATTGACTAACTCTAATAGATGAAACCAAGCATAGAGACACAATCCTGTATATCCAGTACTTGGTACATACAGGCAGCCAAGCTCATAATCAACCTAGGCTACATAGTGAGTTTTATACTACATAATACACGGTCTCTAAAATCAGTAATTATAAAACATGAACACACAAAGATAAATTTAACATGAAATAAAACTTGAAATAGCTTCATCTCCTGAAATTAATATTAAATAATAAATAATTAAGTACTTAGGATTATTTAATAAACACTACTGTAGCAATGGACTTCCCACACAAAAATACTTTATATTTTATAAGAAATAAAACAACTTAACAGGGCTGATAGTGTGTAGAGGTAATACTTTTTGATGCTTTCAAGAGATATGATTCTCATATTGATTTTATTATTATTTACTGTATTCTTGATCCATTCACTTAACTTGGGTAGATTTCTGCATTGAGAGCTAACATATTCTTCCTACTTTTGGAATTTATTCTTAATATTGCACTCAAATATATGAGGAAATTCTAGTGGTTATTTATATTAATATTTACTAAATAGTATTTGGATTTATAGGAATACTATTCTTTATACTTTTTTAGAGATTTGATTTGAATATAAAGTCTTCTTAATTTACTTATATTATTGATGATTAACTCAATTCTATAAGGGATACATATAATTTAATGCACACCTGTACTAAAATTTACATTAAGTAGAAAATTATAAAATCTTACTGTTATTAGAAAGTGCATGGTACTCAATTTCATCTAATATCATCTCTGTTAATCTCTCATAGTCAAAAGTTATCATCTTATGTTAGTAAACTGATACTATAAATATAAGTTTGGAATACAAGTTTTTTTCCAAGTTCATGAATGTTATTTTTAATTTAGATATTATCTATTACCTATTTCATTGTTTTGATGCATATAATTGCATGAATCTTATGCAAAGAGTACAAATAAGCAAGTTTGCAGTCCTAAAATGATTGATACTTTCATGTATTAGAGTTACCTGAAAATTTGGCGTATAATTGTTTATAATCAAATGTACTTAATGGCAGGAACTCACTCAACAAATTTAAAAAGTAGTATTTTTCACAACATTCCTGGTGTCAAATATACTTTGACTTTGCGCAGTATGGTCATTATTATAAGACCAGTAATAAGAACTTAAAAAGAGTAAAATTTGTATTCACTAGGAGTAATATAGGAAAAAATAGAATGTACCATGAGAACAGCAATGGTAACCAACTTGAAGAAATATTTACTCAAGCCTCTCGAATGCACATTTTAGTCATTATACTAGGCATATGTAAAGATAGATATTTCATATCTAATATAGTAAGTGGAGACTGAGAACTCACCTAGAAAAATAGTGAGGCATTTTTTCTCAAAGCATGATTCTGTAACACTCTGATTTAATACTACCCAGAGAGTAAGATAAATTAAATTCTGAGTCTGGTAGTTCTTTCTTCTAGGATTGAAAACGTCTACTTCTTGATACCTTTCTAGTTGTGGTGTTAGATTACATTAAACTAATTTGATATCAAGTAACTATATTTCTTCAGCAACAAAAGACAATTTTTTCAGCAAAATATACCCTTGAATATTGAAAAAGAGCAGAAAGAACAGCATTTTTTCTCTATGTCTACATAGTAAAGTTAGAATGATGAGAAATTAAGAAACATGATTAAGTTTTTGATGAATAGTAAATGTTTTAATAATAATAAACATTGTAGAAGTGTTTTTTTCATTTTTAAAATCTTTAATAAAATATCTTCTGAAAGTAAAGAGGAAAATAGCTTTTTGCTTATAGACAATGATAAACTTTAACATAAAACAAATGTATTAATTTATCTTTAATGGAAGACTTATTATTGGTTTGTTCTAATTTTCAACCACTAATATCAATAGATTTGCATAAGCAACATAAACTCAATTTAACTTATTGGAAATTAGTTTTTTGTGACACTGCAGACAGTTTAAGATAAATATATATCAGGAATGGAAACAAGACAATAGTTCACTCATTCATCCTTAGAGTTTACTCATATGATTCTTCTTTGAGAATTTTTCTATCCTAATATGTAATTTCATTAGTATACAACATTTAAAAATTTATTAACTCATTAATTATGTTGAATTATTGCTTTTCAATGCTTAGGGTTGTCTTCCTTCTTTATTCATTTCTTAATCTTATTGTTTTCACTTTTAATTCTGCCTATCATAATTCTTACAGTAATTTTTATTTGATATCACAGTAGTAACTCTCTTAGTTACATTTTTATTGCTGTGATAAGACTTCAAGATGAAAGCACATGACAGAAGAAGTAGTTTATTGAGTGATTACAGTTTCAGAGTGTGAGTCCATAACTATTACGTTCAGGAGATGAAGCAGTAGCTGAGAGCTTGCATCTCATGCACAAGTACAAACACAAGGGAGAGAGAGAAAGAGAGAGAGAGAGAATGACAGAAATCCCTTGATACCTCATATGCAAACTCCTGTGACACACCTCCTCCATCAGGACCATATCTCCTAATCTTTCCCAAAGACTGTCACCAATGGGAGGGATCAAGAATTCAAATATATGTGCTGATATGTGTCAGTATGTTCTGATGGGAGTCATTTCCTGTCAATCCATATAGTAGTAACATTCTCAATCTTGTCTCTGTGACAAAGACTGTAGGGGACATAGGTTAAACATTAAGTTATGAGAAATATTAAGGGATGAGAAAATTGTATAGTATTTGCAATAAAGGCATTTCTATTCTTTAAATACATTTCCAGAGAGGCAATTTTCTTTTCCTTGAAATGTTAACTTTGTGATCTCAAAAAAATTTGAAATGCTTTACTGAATTTATACATTGGAATTTTATAAACAAATAATAATTATTAAATGATCAACTATATTATTTCTTTAGATTAATATATGTCAAAAATGTTATCAGAAAAATTAGCTGAATGTAGGTCAGAAGCAAACTTTAAAAGCATGTTTTCAACAGGTGTTACAGCACCTATAGATACATTACTTTTGGGTCTCTTGAAGAACATTGAACTGAGTTATGCTTATATTGACCGAACATTTCATGTTAGTCTACTTTCTTATATGAACAGATAATAGTCTTCATTTGGTGCCACATAGTCAGTATGATGCATTGAGACAAATGAGTAGAAAAGAATGATCTTATAAAGTGATCCAAACTACATTTGATTTATTCAAGAACATTTCAGTTTTCTGGAGTTTATATAAGATTTCTCTTTTTAGAAAGTTTTAGCTCTTCAAAAATTCTGTTCTCTCCACTAATGAAACAGACTTTTATGGTTTGAACACATATAAGTCACTTTTTTTTCTATTTGGGTTGATCCTCATTTACGTTTAGTGAGTTTGCTATTGTTTTTACAAGTGGGAAAATTAACTCCATTTTTAAAATTTCCTTAATATTTGCAATTAGTAAGTCTAAGTACATTACATTCCGATATAGAATCTGATTGACTTCACATTTTCCTAAGCATAAGTGTACAAAGATATACTTAATAAAAATTAGACTATGTTGTGGAGATGGAGTTAGTGTTTTTAATATTTAATGTATTATTGTAGAAGTGATAAAATTATATAAATAAGTAAAATTAATTCTTTCTATATATTTGCTCATACCATCTTCCTGAGTAATTCACTGAACTGATCATAGACCTTATTGGAATCATTCCAAAGTAAATAAAATTAGAGACCTGTTCTTTAGTTTTGGGGTGATAAACATTGGCTTTTCACCATATTGCATTAAAAATTAAACTTTGGCTCATTTTCACCTGTTCATGAGAATATGAACAATTAATTACTTGTGCCTCTCATTGTTTTTTCTCTCAAAGACTAACAAAATGTTAGAGGAATTCATATTCTCATGAACAGGTGAAAATGAGCCAAAGTTTAATTGTGAATTACTCTGTTAAATTTTACTGAGATCAAACTTTCTTGCTCCTAATACAGAATATATGTAGTAAAAGGACTGGAAAAGGATCAGTATCATAAAGACATAATTACAACAAATTTATTCCAGGTTGGTTTCCTGTGACTACTTGCAATAAATGTTTCAAAATGTAAAAGTCAGCTGCATATATTTCAATATTTGGACATTTGGCTAGTATCTTCTAGCACCTGGGATCAATATACAGAGACACATGATGACATAAGTCACAAAACAATACCATACCAGTTCAGAATTATGAATAATAATTGGGTTATTTATTTAAGGCAAAAACTTACAGATCACAGTCTTAGACAACAGCCTTTTGAGAGAATAAGAACAAAGTCTAAAAGCCAGAAGAGGGAGCTGGAAGCAAGAAAGCAGGAACATGGTTACTTTTTACAGAATAAAAGACCATTCCCAAGTGGGCTGGTATCTTAAAGGCTACTGGCTGAAGGAGCAGAAGGTGTTCCCACAGCACCTCCCTCATTTTTTCAAATAAGAGTTTCAAAACCAATACAAATCTATATACACTAGGAACAGATACCAAGTATAGTTAGAATTACAACCAGTATAAACAATATTAAGGAAGGAACATATGCTAAATGTTTTAATAAACTTTCTATCCTATGGAGTCTAAGTCTTTTATAGGAAATGGCCTGGCTAGATCATAAGAGTACAGTAACTACAACTATCTAATCTTCAACCCCATTGAAGGCCTGAAAAGTGAGATAATATTGCTTGAGCAGGCAGGAAGTACAATCAAGTAGCTTGCAAAGCGAGCAATATAGATGGAGACAATTAGCTACCTGAGCAGTCATCCAAAGTTTCATTTTTCAACATCAAAGCAGCCAACTTTGTCTACTGCCTAGCATAATTGACAGATAACTTTCAGAAGCAGGAAATTTTTCAAAGCCATCTTACCTTGTCTTGGCAAGATTTGACAATCCTGCTTATCCATTTCTGGATATCATAAAACTTGTCAGTGGTTGAGACATTGTCAGTTTCTTGCCCAAATGCCAGTTTTGCCAAGAAGAACACAAGCTCCAAGTGGAGTGTCTTCGGTGTTCAACATTCTCTTGGGAATAGATTGGTGCTGTCAGAAGCAATCATGCCTTGTGTCAACAGAATCCTAAGTTATTTTAATGCCATGTTCCACAGAACCTTGAAATGGTTGAAGATTACCTACCCAGATAGAATATAATCTCTATATATCTAAAGAGCCTGATTGATCTGACTGTAAGTGCAACAAACATGAACAGCTATTGACCTATAAGTAATACCTGTATAATTTAAGTGTAAAACTTCACGTCAGAATATTAAATAATCTGTAACAATTGCAATATGAAGGGGGCCTGCTTGTTAGGGGTTCTGTCCCGTCCAGTAACCCACAACTGTTTAGCCATAAAGAAAAACACACATAGATCTCCATAAATTATAAGCCGATTGGCCCATTAGCTCTATCCTCTCACTAGCTAACTCTCACATCTTGATTAAACCATTTTTCTGATCTATGTTAGCCAGGAGGCTCAGTACCTTTTTCAGTGGGGCAGATCACATCCTGCTGCTTTAGTGGTCTGGGAAGGAGTGGGAGGAACTTCCTCCTTCCCAGAATTCTACTGTTCTCATTACATCATTTCTACTTCCTGTCTGGTTTTCCAGCCTAATCTTCCTGCCTGGCCAATCATCATTTATTTAAAACATAATTGACAGAATACAGACAACAAATGAAGACATTGACCTCAAACTGACCAACAAATGAGGACATTGACCAACAAATGAGGACATTGAACTCAAAATGTAAACAATCTATAAGTATCTTGATCAGAGGTAGGAGTAATATATAATGCAATATGAAAATATATCCTAAAAGTTGTAGCAATATACAAAATGTCCTAAAGTGAAGTAGAGTTATGCATATATACAATCTGACAAAATAAATTTGCATAGGTGTACAAATGTAAACAGAGTAACAAATATAATTTGAACTTGTATCAATATACAAAAACTATACCAATGTAAATTATTCATAAATATTATGCCTCCTTTATTTCAATAAATATGGTTTTCACCCCAAGCCTCTATCTAGTACAGGTGAAACAACCTCTAAACAGTGTTTCCAACCCTATGGACAAACATTTTTTGATAGGGAGCATTGTCTTCTAGAATTGCTTCTTGCTGTCATGGGGGTGATGTTTCCTTAATGGAATCCTGCAAAAATAAAGTGATGGTTGTTTCAAAATTACTGTCTTGTATAGTGCAAACAATTTCTGAGCAGTCGATAGGGTTATTTTTTCCAAAGGTCTTATTTGGAGTGTTGGCAAGAATGTCCTGAGAAGGTGCAACATTTCCGCACCTGGTACCCAAAAAAGTGGTCTTATTTATACTAGTGCTTTCTACACCATGATGTTACCTCATCTATGTGAAATTGTTGCTGTTGAGCCCCATCTTCTTCCTGGAAATGCCAAAGATTACTGCAGGACAAGAATTTGTAGGAAAATCTATTATTCATTGTGGAAAACTTAAACATCATTCATATAAACAAACATTCAATGAAGAATACAATATAGACAAAATAGGTATGGAGAAAGTAAAATTTTACTAAAGTCTTCCTACTGTCTCATACCAGATGACTCCCGATATGATAAAAAAACTGAATATTCCTTTTAACAACACAATTGGAGCTTGGATTTAGAGAAATACAGAGTCAATGTCCAATTCCAAAACACATATATGTGTGTGTGTGTGTGTGTGTGTGTGTGTGCATGCACATGTATGTGTGTGTGTAAATGCAAGTGTGATCAGTACCTTTATACATAATCCATATTCTATTTTTTAGATATTCATTAGTGGATAGTTATTTTTTCTTCTGTCAGCATTAAAATATCCACGGTCTCTTAAATTTTTGTTGACATTTAATCTTCCTGCAAAGATAAGAGCAGAACCCTGCCCAAACCCTATATATCTTTCCTTAGCAACAGTATGCTTGCCACTATTGTGGATGAGCTCTCATTTCTTTGTTTCAATAGATTTCTCATTTTCAAAGCAAATCTTCTTTTTTCTCCTGTAGAAATAAATGAAACTTCTTCCCCAATGTAGCACATTTCTTGGCTTCCATGGGGATGTCAACACATCCTTGAAATAAACCAGTTGATTTAATTCAGAAGACTTTTCTATTATCCAATGTCTCTCTGCTGCTTTTGTACCTTTCTCATTAGCGTTAAGAAAATTCAATTAATAAAGCATTATGCAATCTATTTCTGGGGGTATTTTTTCATCCATTTTTGTTTGTTCGGCATATCCTTTATAATACTATTTGAACTTTCTATAACTGCCTGACCTGTAGGATTATTTGATATACCTGTAATGTGCTTTATATTATAATAAGCAAAAGCCATTTAATTTTCTTAGATACATATGCCAGACCGTTGTCTGTCTTTATTTGTGCCAGTATACCCATGATGGTCATAACTTCCAATAAATGTGTGATTACAGAAACAGCCTTTTCTGAGCTCAAGGCAGTTGCCCATTGTAAACCTAAATGTGTCTATGGTGTGTTGTACATATTTTAATTTTTCCAAATTCTGTAAAGTGGAACACATCCATTTGTGAGATTTCATTCCTTTGAGTACCCTTAGGGTTACTACCTGCAGGCAATGCTGTTTGATTATAGAATGAGCAAGTGGGAAACCGTTTTATATCTTTAGCTTGCTGCCTTGTAATAGAAAACTCTTTCTTTAATCCTTTGCTATTGACATGATTTTTTTTAATGAAATTCAGAGGCCTGCAACACACTCCCAATCAATAATTTATCAAATTCTGTATCATCATGTGCTGTAGGACATGGCAGACCTGTATGAATTGGATATGTGTTATGTTTATAGGACAAAGCCTATTCCTGATTATGTCTTGCACCTGGATAAATAATGAAGTCAATTCTTTATCATCTGGTAGAAGTTTATCAGTTTCAATATGTAAACAACTCTTTTTGCATATTGTGAATCAGTAACTAGGTTGAGAGGTTCTTTAAAATCCCTTAGCACCATAAGAATACCACATAATTCTATGTTCTAGACAGAATTATAAGGGCTTTGTTTCACCTTACTTAATTCTTATCATTTGTAACCGGCCTTCCCTAATTTACTTGCATCAATATAAAATGTATGAGCTCCAGTTATTGGAGCATAACATACAATTCGAGGAAGAATCCAAGAAGTACTCTTTATAAGGTTAAGTCTATTGCGTTTGGAATAATTGCTATTAATTTCTCCAAAAAAGTTAGCACAAGCCCTTTGCCAAGATTCATTACCTTCCCATAACTTTTTTTTAAATTTTTTTTCAGAAGTAAAAGGCATTATAATCTCTGCTGGGTCTATATCTGCTAATTGATGAAGTCTCAACTTACCTTTTATAATTTAATTCAGAGACTTTTTCCACATAAGTTTTTAATTTTTCTTGGTGTATGTGGTGAAAAGATAAATTCTAAGAGAATATTATTTCTCTGCATTAATATTCATGTAGGAGAAATTCTGGAAGGCAATATGCCTTGAATACAGTTAAAATTTGGATTCACTCTATCCACATGTGCCTACTGTAATTTCTCCTCAACAATCATCAATTCCTTTTCTGCTTTAGCAGACTACTCAAGTCTTTATCACCATATAAGGTTTTGTTATCCCAACAGTGGTTAGTAGACTGGGCATGTCTCCCAATAATCTCTGAAAGTCATTAAGAGTCCTTAACCAGTCTCTCCTAATTTGTGCCTTTTGTATTCTAAATTTCTGTAACCCTATTATATAACCTAGGTAATTAATAGAATCTCCTCTGAATCTTTTCAGGAGCAATTTGTAATCCCCATTTAGTCAAGACTCTCTTTACTTCTTCCAACATCCTTTCTAAAATATTTGTATTTGAAACAGATAACAAAATGTCATCCATGTAATGGTAGATTATAGACTTAGGAAATTATATATTATTTCTAATGGCTGGCTGACAAAGTATTGGCATAGGGTGGAGCTATTGAGCATTTCCTGTGAGAGAATGGTCCATTGCTATTTCCTAGTAGGAGGAGAATTATTATAAGTAGGCACTCTGAAGGCATACTTTTCTCTGTCCTTTTCTTTTAAAGGTATAATGAAGAAACAATCTTTTAAATTAATAATTATGAGAGGCCTTGCCTTTGGTAACAGAGAAGGCAGAGGAATTCCAGATTGTAGATGGCCCATAGGATAAATAACCTTGTTGATAGTTCTAAAATCTGTCACCATTCTCCATTTTTCAGATTTCTTTTTAAAAACCAAGACACGAGAATTCCAAGGGCTGGTATATTCTTCTATATGTTGAACATCTAGTTGCTCTTGTATCAGCTATTCTAAAGCCTGCAACTTTCCTCAGCTAGAGGCCACTGCTTAACCCATATTGGTTTCTCAGTTAACCATTTTAAAGATAGCACTGTTGGTACCTCTGAAGGCTTATCAATTGCTTTGTGTTCCTGTGGAGCCAGAATGGCTGGTGTCCATCATCTACAATATCTTCTAATATTTTCTTCAGAAACCTAAGTTTTGGGGGCTGCAGAAATGTTAATCTGGGTATTCCATTACTGCAATAGGTCACAGCCCCACAAATTCACTGCAATATTGGCTATATATGCCTTTATTCTTCCTATTTGCCCTTCTGACCCTATGCATTCAACCCCTCTCATGAAGGTTCAGTACTCCTAATTCTGACATTCCCAGAGGAGACATTATTCTTAGAAATCCACTGTCTATGGTCCGTTCTCAAATGTCCCATTCTACCACAATTAAAACATTTGGTATTTTGATGTCTTCTCTGACCATTGGAAATTGCTTCTCCTACCCATGCTTCAGTATCATAGTCAAGTGTCTCAACGTTCATTGTATGCAAGACCCATTCATTCATTGCTGCTGATTTGCTCTTTAAATACCCAAGGATACTTTTGCATTCAATGATGACATTCTCATTACCCAAAGCTTCAATTATTATACATCTAGGTTCTGGGTCAGTTACTCTTATTTGTACAGCTCTAGTTAGTCTTTGTAAAAAATCACCAAAAGGTTCTCTCTGAACCTGTTTAACCCTAAGATATGATTCTACTTTCTTTCTTAGTTCCGGAATCCTATCCCAAGCCTTTAAAGCTGCTGTGCTACATACAGACAAGGTGTGGTCATCATAAAGAGCTTGATCCTGAAAAGCAGAGTAAAGTCCTTCACCTAGAATTTGATATATGGAAATCTCAAGTCCTTTTGCTTTTTCTTGTTGCTCTAAAATTCTCACTTCCTCTTTTAAAAAGCACCTCCAAAGTAATTGCAGTTCAATTTCTAGGACTGTTGAGATTATCTGAGCCCAATCTTGAGGTGTGGCTTTGCTACTGAAAACTCATGGCTTAAGCATTTTCCTAACAAAGGATGAATGTAGTCTATCAGCTACAATTGTTTGATTAATTTCTTTTAGTTCAGTCATACATATGGGCTACCATGTATATTCATTGACAACCTTAGGGTACTTGGAGCCAGATACTTTTTCTGATGTTATTACTGGAAAGGCAGCCAGAACTCTGGGGAATCTATCCTGGGGACTTTTACGTACCAACGGGTTTAAATTTTGCCTTTTTACCTTTTGTTCCTGGTCATCAAATTTGATAATTCCCTCAATCTTTCCAAATCTGTTTACCACTGCCTTTTGTAATGTCTAAATCTTCTGTACAATGTTCTGCTCTGATGCCTTCATTGAAAATTCCAAGGTATAAAGTCTGTCTAGTAGAAATAAGTGTCTCATTCTTGGACATAATCTTTATAAGATGCATATTAACTACCTGGATAGATATTTTATCAGTCATTCTGTCAGCCCTTTGACAGAGTTTGATTAATACATTCAACAGTGCAAATTCTCTCAAATAATGTTTCAGTACCTACTGTGATTGATTGGGTTTTTTGTGGCAAATCGGCTGTTTCCTTCTTCAGATTGCTGAATCTTACTTTAAATTAATCAGTCTGTACCATTTCCAAAAGCATCTCAGTATAATTGGAAAGTTAAAACACAGAGAAATATCATCATTAGTGTGATATAATATATGATTAAGCAGTAATCAGCAAAGCACTACAAATTATAGAATAACATAAGAAGGTACCACTTTAGATGGGCTAAGACAAAAATCTCTTGCACAAGTACATTCACATACTAAACTGAATTTTTTATTGACATCATAGAATGGGCTCAAATGATGCACCTGTAGATTGAAAACAAGCTGTTTTATGCATATTAAAATGTCTATTTAAGTAATAAATATATATATGATAATAATAATTAACTTTTTCCATTTATTTTAATTTGTCTATCCATTTGTACTCCTACAAAGTGCAAATTACATACTTTCAAAGATGAAGAAAATAAGATTTATAATGGTGTATTAATTTCTTCAGTACTTACAGAAAAATTAACAGGTAATGACAGACACTGTCAGCCTCGAGTTGAAAATACCTGGAAGAAAACATATATATTATTGATTTTTATTGAGTTCAACATTTCTCTCTGCTCCCCTCCCCTTCAACCCTCTCCCAAGGTCCCCATGCTCCCTATTTACTAAGGAGATCATCTCTTGTTCCACTTCCCATGTAGATTATATCTACATTAGTCTCTCTTAGTGACCTCATTGTTGTCTAAATTCTCTGGGATTGTGGTTTGAAGGCTAGTTTTCTTTGGTTTGTGTTTAAAAACCACCTATGAGTGAGTACATGTGATAATTGTCTTTCTGGGTCTGGGTTACTTCACGCAAAATAATGTGTTCTAGCTCCATCCATTTGCATGCAAAATTCAAGATGTTGTTTTTTTTTCTGCTGTGTAGTACTCCATTGTGTAAATGAGACACATTTTTTAAATATATTCTTCAGTCCAAAGGTATTTAGGTTGTTTCTAGGTTCTGGCTATGACAAACATAACTGCTATGAATATAGTGGAGCACATGTCCTTGTGACAAGATTGAGCATCATTTGGATATATACCCAAAAGTGGTATTACTGGGTCTTGAGGAAGGTTGTTTCCTAATTTTCTAAGAAATAAACACACTGGCATTCAAAGGGGCTGTACCAGCTTGCATTCTCACCAGTAATGCAGAAGTGTTCCTTTTTACTCACAACTTTTCCAGCATAAGTTGTCATCAGTGTTTTTGACCTTGGCCATTCTTATACATGTAACATGGAATCTTAGAATTGTTTTGATTTGCATTTCTCTGATGACTAAGGATGTTGAACTTTTCCTTAACTGTCTTTCAGCCATTTTAGATTTCTCTGTTGAGAGTTCTGTTTTGGTCTGTACTCCATTTTTTATTGGATTATGTGTTCTTTTGATGACCAATTTCTTGAGTTCTTTGTATATTTTGGAGAATAGACCTCTGTTAATCCACACTCCTTTGAACACCTGATATTTGACAAAAAAGCAAACATTATCAAATGGAAAAAAGAAAGGATATTTACAAATGGTCCTGGCATAACTAGATATCAACATGTAGAAGAGTGAAAATAGACCCCTATCTATGACGACATACAAAACTCAAGTCCAAATGGATCAAAGACCTCAACATAAAGCCAGCCACACTGAACTTTGTAGAATAGAAAGTGGGAAGTACACTTGAACACATTGGTACAGGAGACCACTTCCTAAATGTAACCCCAGCAGCACAGATACTGAGAAAACATATATTTTGACAACAAGCAGCTTCTGTTGGGTTTCTGATATATGCTTCATTTACCTTAAACAAAATGTGTATCAGTTCCACAAATATTCAAATGTTAGGTGTACAAATATCTCAAGATTAAATAAAAGTGCAGAGATATTTTAGATATATTTTATAGTATACCTGAAATATGTAAGCAACTGTTATCAGATTGGATGTGGTAGTTTGCAACCACATACCAAATCCTATATAGGTGGATGGTGTGCTCAGAGGTTATTGTTATTTTTGTTTGTTAGGGGCTTTTGGTGTACTGAGTTTGTGTCCAGTCTGAGTTACATATATGACACCAAATCTAACAAAATCAAACAACACTATTTGGTTTTGAATTTTGATTTGTGATGGTTTTGAGCTCATAAGTAAGTTGACAGTATTCTATAAGTATTTCCATGTGAAAGAAAATAAGTATGGAAGATTGATTTTGCTTTAGTGATTTAAAATTAAGGTCAATTTTGTTATATGTATATGTATTTCTGATATTGATTAAGGTATTGTGATTGTGTAGTTCATTTAAAAATGTAATGTATATAGGTTGTTAATAGATAATCATCTATAATGGTCAAGTTTGTAGTAATGTTAGTTAGATTTTCTAGATGTGCATGGATATAGTTTAGATAGGCATTCTTCATATTTTTCAAAGATTATAGAATATGGCATTTTAAATGTTTTAATAACTTAGGACTTTTCATGACAATGAGACACTCTGCTCGTGGCAGCACCAATCTACTTCAAGACAAAGATGGGCATCGAAGAGGATCCTTATGGAGATTGATAGCCATTTGGGCAAGAAACTGCTCTTGCCTGGACTTTTGTTTTTTGTTTTTTTTTTTTTCTTGCTGATTTTTTTATTAATTAATTAATTTAATTATTAAAGATTTCTGCCTCTTCCCCGCCACCACCTCCCATTCCCTCCCCCTCCCCCAATCAAGTCTTCCTTCCTCCTCAGCCCAAAGAGCAAGCAGGTTTCTCTGCCCTGTGGGAGGTCCAAGGACCACCCACCTCCATCCAGGTCTATTAAGGTGAGCATCCAAACTACCTGGGCTCCCACAAAGCCATTACATGCAATAGGATCAAGAACCCATTGCCATTGTTCTTCAGTTCTCAGTAGTCCTCATTGTCCATTATGTTCAGCGAGACCGGTTTTGTCCCATGCTTTTTCAGTCCCCGGCCAGCTGGCCTTGGTGAGTTCCCGATAGAACATCCCCATTGCCTCAGTGTGTGGGTGCACCCCTCGCCGTCCTGAGTTCCTTGCTCGTGCTCACTCTCCTTCTGCTCCTCCTTTGGATCGTGAGACTTCAGTCCAGTGCTCCAATGTTGGTCTCTGTCTCTGTCTTCTTTCATCGCCTGATGAAGGTTAATATTCAGGGGGATGCTTATATGTTTTTCTTTGGGTTCACCTTCTTATTTAGCTTCTCTAGAGTCACGAATTATAGTCTCAATGTCCTTTATTTATGGCTAGAAACCAAATATGAGTGAGTACATCCCATGTTCCTCTTTTTGGGTCTGGCTTAACTCACTCAGGATAGTGTTTTCTATTTCCGACCATTTGTATGCAAAATTCAAGAAGTCATTGTTTTTTACTGCTGAGTAGTACTCTAATATGTATATATTCCATACTTTCTTCATCCATTCTTCCATTGAAGGGCATCTAGGGCCTGCCTGCGCGCCGGTGCTTCTGCCACCTAGGCCTGCCTGCCGGTGCCTCCTCCCCCTGGGCCTGCCTGCCGGTGCCTCCACCGCCCAAAACATTGTGAAATAACTCAAAGGTCAATTACATATTTCTCTGATGAAGTATTCTTATTGTATCATGGTTAAATAAGTTTTTAATTCTATAAGTAATGTGTCATTTTGTCTTAATTTATAAAGCATTTTGAAAATGTATCAAATAGTATGTGTAAATAGTCTTAATACAAGATACAGGTAAATGGTCAGAGAATAGGCTAAATTTTCTTTAAGAAATCAAGATGTTAGTTTGCTATATTTATATTATCAATCGAAAATAAGACATGAAAATAAATTCTCTTTAAATGTGGAGATTCATAGCCATTTGGGCAAGAAACTGCTCTTGCCTGGACTTTTGCATAAACTGGACACAGAACCTGCAGAGAGAGGACTGCTGAACTTGCCTAAAGGTGAGATGATCTTTCAGGGTTCTTGATTCATGAAAGAGTCTGCGAGACATTCTGCAGGACACGGCAGATAGTGACTGAACTGCATTTGAAATTTCCTGCTTCATGGAAATGTCTCTGGATACTATGGGCCTGAAGGCCAAACATGGATGTCCCAGCAGTACAAAAGAACTTTGGGTGACTGTCTAGGCAGAGAAATGTCTCTGTCATTTCTAGAGTTTGGAAGTTGCTTATTTTTGTTTGCTTAGGAAATATTGTATTCTTCTCGAGTCTTTGATGGAGTTGAAGAATATATAATTAGTTATAGTTTTCCTTAGTTATGATAAAGATAAAATATGTAAATATTGTAATTCTTGATAACTGTTTTGTTATATGTAATTTTGCTATGTTAAAGTTAAAGCCTTCCTTTTTTTGTTTAAACAGAAAAAGGGGAAATGATGGAGGAAGGTCATTGGTCAATAAACAAACTGCCTTGGCCCATTTGATTGGCCAGTCTTTAGGTGGGTGGAGTAAACAGAACAGAATGCTGGGAGGAAGAGGAAGTGAGCTCAGATGCAGGGCAGCTCCTCTCAGAGTCAGACTCGATATCTCTCCTCTCTGGGGCAGATGCGATGAAGCTATGACCCAGGATAACGTAGGCTAGAATCTTCCCGATAAGCACACCTTGGGGTGCTACACACATTATTAGAAATGGGCTAGTCCAGGTGCGAGAGTTAGCCGAGAAGAGGCTAGATATAATAGGCCAAGCAGTGTTTAAAAGAATACAGTTTGTGTGTTGTTATTTCAGTGCATAAGCTAGCCAGGAAACCAGGAGCTGGGGTGGCAGGAACACAGCCTGCAGCTCCTACTACAATTAACCAATGAGAGTAACACATAGACTGATGACTCTCCTCCGTCATTGTTCTTTCCAGATCTGTAAAGAATTTTGTTGGGAATTTGATGGGGATTGCATTGAATCTATAGATTGCTTTTGGTAGAACTGCCATTTTTACTAGGTTGATCTCCCAATCCAAGAGCATGGAAGATCCTTCCATTTTCTGGTATCCTCTTCAATTTCTTTCTTCAAAGACTTAAAATTCTTGTCAAATAGATCTTTCATATCCTTGGTTAGAGTTACCCCTCAGTTTGATTATTTCCAGTCTTCTACTCCTCTTGGGTGAATCTACTTCTATTTTGAGGTGTGCTGTTAAGTCTCTAATGTGTGCTTTCTCCATTTTCTTTATGTGGGCACTTAGTGCTATGAACTTTCTTCCTCTTAACAATGCTATCATAATGTCCCATAGGTTTATATATGTTGTGTCTTTTTTTTTTTTTTTGAATTCAAGGAAGACATTAATTTCTTCCGTTATTTTTTCCTTGACGCAGGAGTAGTTCAATAGTGGACTTTTCAGTTTCCACGAGTTTGTAGGCTTTCTGGGGTTAACATTGTTTTTGAATTTTAACTTTATTCCATGGTGATCCGATAAGGCACTGGTGGTTACTACAATTTCTTTGAATCTATAGATATTTGCTTTGTTACCAATTATGTAATCAATTTTTGAGAAGGTTCCATGAGATGCTGAGAAGGTGATTCTTTTCTGTTTGAATGGAATGTTCTATAGAAGTCTATTAAGTCCATTTAGTTCATTACATCTGTTAGTTCTCTTATTTCGCTGTTAAGTTTCTGTCTGGCTGAACTGTCCATTGGTGAGAGAGGAATGTTGAAATCTCCCACTATTAGAATGTGGGATTTGATGTATGCTTTGAGTTCTAGTAATGTTTTCTTTACATATGTGGGTGCTTTTATATTAGGGGCATAGATATTCAGGATTGAGACTTCCTCCTGATGAATTGTTCCTGTTATGAGTATAAAGTGTCCATCTCTTTTTCTTCTGATTGATTTTAGTCTGAAACCAATTTTGTTAGATATTAGTATAGCCATACCCGCTTGTTTCTTTTTTTTTTTTTTAAGCTTTTACATCCTCAGGCCTTCATGGGTCTTTTTTTTTAAAAAAAAAAATTTATTTATTAAAGATTTCTGCCTCCTCCCCGCCACCACCTCCCATTTTCCTCCCCCTCCCCCAATCAAGTCCCCCTCCCTCGTCAGCCCTAAGAGCAATCAGGGTTCCCTCCCCTGTGGGAAGTCCAAGGACCACCCACCTCAATCCTGGTCTAGTAAGGTGAGCATCCAAACTGCCTAGGCTCCCACAAAGCCAAAACCTGCAGTAGGACCAAAAACCCATTGCCATTGTTCTTGAGTTCTCAGTAGTCCTCATTGTCCGCTATGTTCAGCGAGTCCGGTTTTATCCCATGCTTTTTCAGACCCGAGCCAGCTGGCCTCGGTGAGTTCCTGATAGAACATCCCCATTGTCTCAGTGTGTGGGTGCACCCCTCACGGTCCTGAGTTTCTTGCTCGTGCTCTCTCTCTTTCCACTCCTGATTTGGACCTTGAGATTTCAGTCCGGTGCTCCAATGTGGGTCTCTGTCTCTGTCTCCTTTCATCGCCTGATGAAGGTTAATATTCAGGAGGATGATTATATGTTTTTCTTTGGGTTCACCTTCTTATTTAGCTTCTCTAGGATCACGAATTATAGGCTCAATGACCTTTATTTATGGCTAGAAACCAAATATGAGTGAGTACATCCCATGTTCCTCTTTTTGGGTCTGGCTTATCTCACTCAGGATAGTGTTTTCTATTTCCATCTATTTGCATGCAAAATGCAAGAAGTCATTGTTTTTTACTGCTGAGTAGTACTCTAATATGTATATATTCCATCCTTTTTTCATCCATTCTTCCATTGAAAGGCATCTAGGTTGTTTCCATTTTTTGGCTATTACAAACAATGCTGCTATGAACATAGTTGAGCATATACTTTTGTTGTATGATAAGACATCTCTTTTGTATATTCCCAAGAGTGGTATTGTTGGGTCCAGAGGTAGGTTGATCCCTAATTTCCTGAGAAATCGCCACACTGCTTTCCAAAGTGGTTGCACAAGTTTGCATTCCCACCAGCAATGGATGAGTGTACCCTTTCTCCACAACTTCTCCAACAAAGGTAGAGCTACAGTATTGAAAACAGCTTGGTACTGGCATAAAAACAGAGAAGTCGACCAATGGAATCGAACAGAAGACCCGGACTTTAACCCACAAACCTATGAACACCTGATTTTCGATAAAGGAGCTAAAAGTATACAATGGAAAACAGAGAGCATCTTCAACAAATTGTGCTGGCAAAACTGGATGACAATCTGTAGAAGAATGAAAATAGATCCATATCTATCACCATGCTCAAAACTCAAGTCCAAATGGATCAAAGACCTCAATATCAATCTGAACACACTGAACCTGATAGAAGAGAAAATGGGAAGTACCCTACAACATATGGGCACAGGAGATGGCTTCCTATGTATAACCCCAGCAGCACAGACACTAAGGGCATCATTGAATAAATGGGACCTCCTGAGACTGACAAGTTTCTGTAAAGCAAAGGACACTGTCACTAAGACAAAAAGGGAACCACCTGACTGGGAGAAGATCTTCACCAACCCTGCAACTGACAATGGTCTGATCTCCAAAATATATAAAGAACTCAAGAAACTAGACCGTAAAAGGCTAATCAACCCAATTATAAAATGGGGCACTGAGATGAACAGAGAATTCTCAACAGAAGAAGTTCAAAGTGCCAAATGACACTTAAGGTCATGCTCAACTTCCTTAGCGATCAGGGAAATACAAATCAAGACAACTTTAAGATACCATCTTACACCTGTCAAAATGGCTAAAATAAAAAACACCAATGATACCCGCTTGTTTCTTTAGTCATTTGATTGGAAAACCCTTTCCCAACCCTTTACTCTGAGGTAGTGTCTGTCTTTGAGTTTGAGGTGTGTTTCTTGTAAACAACAGAATGTTGGATCCTATTTTTGTATCCATTCTCTTAACCTGTGCCTTTTTATAGGTGAATTGAATCCATTGATATTAAGTGATATTAATGACCAGTGGTTGTTAACTCCAGTTATTTTTTTCTGGTGGTAGTTTTTATGTGTTTCCCTTGAGTTGTGCTGGTAGAAGGTTGTCAGATGCTTGTGTTATTATGGGTGTTGATGGCTTCTTTGGTTTGTGATTTTCTTTCTAGTATTTTCTGTAAGGCTGGGATTTTGGCTACGTATTGTTTAAATCTGTTTTTGTCCTGGAATGTGCCGTGACTTCTTAGGCAGGATGGCAGAAGAAAATTTGAAATAGTAGTTTTTCTATCTCTCCAGCATGTAAGTTCTATGGTCCCAAGTCAGATAATCAAATTTGACAACAAATGCATTTTACCTTCTGAGTAATTTCTGTGTCAAATAAATCAGTGGTTCATATAATTTTAAGTTAGTTTCTATAACACATTCGATCAAACAAACTACATTTTGTGTTCCTTTTAGGAAATTGGGTCATATAGATCATTTGAAACACTTTATTATCATTTATAGACTTTTGTTTTAGCAAGTGATTTAAGATTTGATTAAAGAATCATCAACAGTGTTCTGAGACTGTTTCCATATTTTATTGCAGCTATTATAATAAACAAGATCAGGATTCCTATTTTAAGACAGTAAAGTCTTAACGTTACTTGATTTCATTTTTCTATAGTCACTATTTTGAACAAACTTTTGATGGTATTAATATGTTTATTAACAATTTTTATTAAATGGTATATCTAAGGCTTATAATAGATTGATATATAAACACAGACATGTATAAATAACTATACATGAGGGTAAATGTTTCTGAGTCAATGAAGTTTATTTATACTAATACTTTTTTATTGAGTACATATTTATCTAGTAGTTGTGAAGAGTTATAAAAAATAAGAATTGCTTTGCTTAATAATTGCTGAATAAGGGTAGTAGAATATGAGTAAAATAGGATTTCAACTGGACTTATATTTAATTGATTCTTAGGACTTCTAATCTCTTTAATACTGAAGATAGCCCTCTGCTTTTATAAATGCTTAAAATGCCAAATTTGACTTATCAACATTTCAACATTGGTCTCAAATTTAAATACCTTTCATTTGCAAATGGTAAAAGGATGTTATAAATTTTTGTTTATTTTTATAAATTTTGATTAAATGAAAAGTGAAGAAATAGTTTCACGAATCAGGGACACACACACAAAAAAAAAATAGTCCAGGATTTCTTGTTTTACAAAAGCAGGCTTTGCCGAGAAATGGAGTAACTAGTGCAATCGTTTAAATCCTGTAGCAGGAAACAGAACATGTTGGTTTAATTGCTAATGCAATTGTATTAAAAGGTCAATCTATGACAACTGTGCTATCAATAATATTTGAGATATAGTTATGGAATATAAAAAGTAACAGCAGATGCTAGTGCCAGAGAAATGGAGGTCCGGTAATTGTTTGCAGTATCAAATACTCATGTATAATGACTTTTGAAGGTTGAGGTTTTTAAGAGCAGCTCATTATGTATTTCAAACAAATTTCTGTTTTGCTATTGTTTATCCATTGACTGGTGTAGAAGCAGTGCAGCCAAAATTGTACCCAAGGGAACTCATGTCTAACAGTTGGTTAACCTTGTGACATTACACTAAAAAGCACCCGGTTCTTTTTAAATACATAATTCATGAAACTTTCTGATTGTTTGCCATTGATCAGCACTTGAATAAATTGAGTTGCTATCATATTAACATAAGTAGTACATTTTAGTGAGTTTTTTTCTTTTTTTAATCTTTTTGTTTTGAAGTTGTCTATCAAATCCTTTAGGTATTTCTAGTTTGAAAAACAGAAAGTCTGTTTAGCATATTGAAGAATCAAACTACATTGTAGCATGAGATTAGGAAGCACATTTTTGTAAATGTTTGCATATTCTACTTAAATTCTGATATGAGGTTGGCAGTATGGTTTTATTCTCAGATTTTGTGTCTTTTGTGTTGTCAGATAAGTCTATTTCTGAATTTTTCAACTTTACACACAAATATTCTCAGGCCTTAGAAAGTTCATGAGGTTATATAATTGCCCTGTGTGCTAGTGGACAAAATATGTAATTTATATCATTCAGGCCTGAGAGGGTAATGCATGGATGATGATACCAACTCTTCTCAAAAGAGCAAAATGTATATAGTAGCGATTTTGTATACATACAGACTTGTGATTACTGTCTAGCAGGAAAGCAAGTTTTCCACATCCTGTATTAAAAAGAGAGATGAGAAAGCCATTTTAGAATGCTAATTAACACATAAATTATATTTTATTGCTTTTCTTTTTCAGTATAATTTGCATGTCTCATCTAAGGAGCCATCTTAACATGGCAGAGAAAGGTTTATACCTTATGAAATACTTTAATATGTTGTTTGAACTATACAATTTTACTGTAATGTTAGAATTTCATGGATAATTTCTAAATAAATAAATTCATCTATAAGCAAGAACCTTCCATGTCTGTGTTAAGAATTCCACAAGTGAAATGGTGCCTACTGTTTTGAATGGCTTCCACTCATAAGAAATGAATAGAATGAGAGTGCCATAATATTGCATGCCAAATAACTGTTCTCTCTAGAGACTCATTTGGGACCACTCAGCCTCTTTGCTGGCAATTATTTGGAGCTATATCTATATGACAAGTGGAGGTAGTAGATTATTAGTTGCAAAATTACCACAAAGAATGACAATGGTCATGTGGAACAGATAGAAAGCATACATCATGACCACAGTCATCAGAGAAAGTAACTTTAATTTCTAGAGTATTAGTATTTGTGAAAAAAATATGATAATATGTAAGAGATTTAACCTCTAAATATTTTTAAAGTGCTGTTTTGGACCAGTACATAAATTTTTACACTTCTGACTTAGTTACTTTATTGCCTTCTATAAATAATTAAACATACATTTACTTAATCACACTGCTTCATTACTTTTTTTTGTCCCAAATCTTCCAGTTTTGATTAAAATTTAAATTACAGGTGAATATTTTATTCATAAAACCTCATTTTTCACAAGTTAACACTTTTGCTACTGAAATACATTCAGCATGATATCCTATATGTGTTAAATATCTGTAAAATATGACAATAATATTTCAGTAAGTTTTTTGTTTCAAATCTATTTAGATTTTAAAGGAAGTAAGCAAATGAAAATTATCACTCAAAATTTTATTTCTAGTGGAAAAGAAAATTGAATTGTAATATATTTCATTATAGAGGTATAATTTACATTTAATTGCTTATCTTTAACTTGGGACATAGAGAAAAAAATCTTCGTAGAAATCTACATTTTCCTTCTTCTTAGTGGACCATAGATATTTCTTCTCTGTGGTGAAAGAACAGGCATGAATCTTGAAATGGTTTTTGTATTGCCAGAAATCTCCTAAGTTGGCAGTGTTTGTATATTGAAGCTTCAAGTGCTCTCTTTTATTTACTCATTACAAACACATTGTGATCCTTGTGTTACTAAAAGAACAATGCAATTCTATGTTGTCCACATCAAGCAGATTTGCCAAGTGCAGACATGTATTTCATATTTTTTTTAAAAAAGTCTCTGGAAACTGCTTTCTATTTTAATCATTTTTATGTTGGAATTCTTTAATTTTTTATTCTGTTATAGTTGTTTATTCAAAAGTTGACTTTTTTGTTTTGAGTGTTTCATGTTAATAATCCCATGTGTAGAGCTGTTTAGAAACTTTTGTTGTCTGTATTTGTTTGGCAGTGAATCCAACTGAGAAATATAAATGATGTTATTTTTAGCTTGTAAGAAACTGGGAGAGAAATAATTGTCAAAAAATTGTTGCTATGTCTTCTTTCAGTATGTTTTCTTCCAAAATCACACTAGTAAGTGCTGATGATATGGGTGTATCAGTTTTAGAGCAAGCTATGTGTCAGCTATCTTCCATTGCATGTTTTATCTTGATCTCCTACAATTATATTAATCTTGGGAATAAAGTTGCCATAAATTGAACAATTTAACCTCTGTAAAACTATGGCTGCTGATAATGGCGTTTTTCTTTCCTTTTTCATGGTTTTATTTCTCTCAATCCCAGTTCTGTTACATCTTCTACCTAAAAGTAAAGCTATGCATCATTTGAGTAAAATAAAAGTTTGTACCTTGAGAATGGGGCAATAAATGTAGTTTTGCTGAGGAGAGAAAAGAAGGAAAGCTAGTACTTTGCTCTGAATTAAACCATTATTTAGTGAAAAAATATTTACATGCTGGCAACCTGTGATAATTTTGATAATCATTAAACCTTTTGTGTGTGTGTGTGTGTGTGTGTGTGTGTGTGTATGTATGTATCATATGCTCTGTGGTGTTTAGGGAGAAAAGGCTATTTTTCTGTGATTTTCCTGACAATTATCTCTAAGTTTCTGATAGCCAAGTAGAATAAATAGGACTGAACTCAAAATAGTATTGTAAACTTTCTTCAACAAAATTTAGATTTGGAAACCTACCTTGTTGATCAGACTAATTCTTTTTAATTTAACAAAATGTATAGTTATGATTCTTCTCTCTTTTTTTAGACTTTTAATTCTTTAAAAATTACTTTTAGTTGGCAAGGTTGAATATACAGCTCAATTGTTAGAGTGCCCATCTCACAGGAGTTTTTGTTTGATTACCCAGGGCAATGAAATCTAGAGTGGTAGCACATACTTGCCATCTCTGGGCCTGGGAGATGAAGGCAAAATGAATCAGAATTTCAAGGTCATGCTTATTTACATACTTAGTTCAAGGCCATTAAATCCCATCTGAAAGTAGTACCTTTACGTTTGGGGACTTTTAATAGCTCAAATTTTAGAAATATTCAAAAGTCAATATCCTATAATAAGATATACATGAAAAGCTTAACTTCAGTCAGTTTGTAGCACCTGCACTTCCCTTCACAGGTGAATTATCAGCCTTGTAATATTGAATGTTCTTTCCTAAGATCATACCATGTTTCTATATTGTATCAGGGTTTATTTTAAATATTTTTCTCGTGACACTTGTACATTTTGACTTACATTTATTCATAGGCATTTTGTCTTTTATATTATTTCTATTGCAAACATTCTCACACTGTTAGAATTGTGATGACTGCAAAAGTAAAATATATATAACCCAAAATATACACTGTTACATTTAAAATAATTCAAATATTTATTTTGATTATATTTGATGATTTTTCTTTTACTAATTTTATGATATCCAATGCACAATGAGTCATTCCTCAAATATCTGCTGATTAATATATTGTAATAATATTTCCTGATAAAGAAAAATATAAAGAACCTTAAAATGTTCTCAAAATTGAAGCACTAAATTGACTCTGTGGTTAATAAGATATCACTTATGCTTTATAAGCTGTTTTCTGAGATTTCACTGTATGACACCATTTGATTTTAATGGGATCTAATGTCTAAATATCCATGAGCAGCTTGGGAACTTAATTTGTCTGGGTAGTATGAATGTCATAATTGCTCTATTTTGTAGTTTTATTTATACATTGTATTAATTTCATACTTTGTGTGCATACATATAAGTGTGAAATGATAATATTAAATATCTCTCAACTTTAAAGCAGTTGTGAAAGGTTAGTACTGGCATATTTGTATTAGAAGTAGACAACTTTTTGTATATTTTAACAGAATAACAGTAGAAGTAGAATACTAAGTCAAATTAAAAAAAAATAGTAGAAATAAATAAATAAATAAATTAGAAAAGAAAAGAAATTAGTAGAGAAGATGCCCATTTTAGTTACAGTCCTGTTTAACAAAAGTATAGGCAATGTCAGAAATCAAAAGTTAAGATTGAATAGTTTAGCTGGGCGGTGGTGGCGCACGCCTTTAATCCCAGCACTCGGGAGGCAGAGGAAGGCGGATCTCTGGGAGTTTGAGGCCAGCCTGGTCTACAAAAGCTAGTTCCGGGACAGGCACCAAAGCTACAGAGAAACCCTGCCTCGAAAAACCAAAAAAAAAAAAAAAAAATAGTTTAGAAACTTGCAGCTTATGTGGATATTTCCAATTTTAGGTACTTGTCATATGAATGACACTGTGTGTCTTTGGATTTTGTAGAATGACTTAGACAATGATACGAGTACTGAAAAATTATACAGAATATGACTTGTTATATTTGAAAATATAAATTAAAAGTTGAAGTTTATTCTAGCATTTTTTCCTCAAATTGTTATTCAACAAAAATGCGCAGCAGCCGGGCGGTGTTGGCGCACGCCTTTAATCCCAGCACTCGGGAGGCAGAGGCAGGCGGATCTCTGTGAGTTCGAGACCAGCCTGGTCTACAAGAGCTAGTTCCAGGACAGGCTCCAAAGCCACAGAGAAACCCTGTCTCAAAAAACCAAAAAAAAAAAAAAAAAAAAAAAATGGGCAGCAATGTTTCATTCTAATGATGTTTTGTTTTAGAGACTGGAGGGAATATTAGTAAAAATATTAAAAATTTCCATTATTATATAGAACAACTGATGTCTTAGCTTTATGTAGGGAGATATGGATAGAATTAAATACTAATGTCAAAAAATAAAATGAAACTATAATTTAGCTTCTTATGTCTAGGAATTTATGTGTCTAACTAATTTATTATTTCACCTTGAAAACTGAAAACTTGCATTCTATTAACAATATATACTGGCATTGAAATAATGCACATTTTCAGTTATGTGGACTTTATACTAAAATCAGAGTGAAATTATTTAAAAGTAATGAAGTATTGGATATTATTTTAATAAGACTTCAAGTAGATGTGCTCCAATATCTGTCTTTGAAAATATAATTCAGTCAAACTGTGCATCTCTTGAAAATACATGCATTAGTATCACTTAAAATAAAAGTACAGTGCATTATCTAAACCCAAATATTAGAAATTAAAATTATGCAAGAACAATAAAATCAAAGCTTGAGTCCATTTGCAAAATAGATTGTTTTGAGAAGTACTTTTATTTCAAATCAGCACACAACAATTTTGTGTGAGGAGAAAATAAAATAACATTGAGAAATATTTAAGCCTATAATTTTCATAATTTTTGAGGTTTGTGAAGGTTTTTTCTTCCATGCATGAATATGGTACAATCTATTCTACAGTTTTTGAGTACAGACTGACGTTTCATCATTATTTTACAATGAATTATTCTGTGTCCCATTGTGACCTGCACAACACAATTGGCTTTTTATAACTAAATATTAGAGTAAATACATTTAGAAATATAATCGTAGTAATGCATCTGTTAATATAAGTTCTAATGTTTGGACCTGCTAAGAGCCAAACTTGCAGTGGGTTGTACAATTCATTTTGGTTTCAAATTATTCATAAGAAGTAAATAAAACTAAAATAAAGTGTGTTCAAATAAAAACAATTTTGCTCAAAGTTAGATATGACTTAAATATCATTCATATTTATAAGTAAATTTTATTATTATAATTTTATGGCACTGTTAATTATTTTTTATATTCCAGTTATTGAAAGAGACAGATAATATGTCAGGTATTAGACAAAAATTTATCTATTTTTCTCTGCAATTAATATTTTCTTGAAATAATTTAAATAGCTATTATTATATTTGTATTTGTCTCTAAATAAACATTTAGTATCTTTAAAAGAGTATTGATTATACACTTTACTTGTAAGTATTTGTATAAATTAGAGAAAATTTCAGCTCAAATGAGGAGTTGCTCAACTATGCTAAAGAATTCATTGGGACTAGATGAATTATAACCATTTAAAGATAATTATAGATATAAGAAGAGCAGGTAAAGATTTTTCAGTACAAGTACTAATAAAGAGTATGCTAAAGTTATTTCACTTATTCTGCCATATTTACCAATCATAGCTTTAAATCACAATTCCTATGTTTCTAATAGTGAGCTTATAATTGAGAAAAATCTGCATTATTAATTTATTCATCTGTTTTTTAATTATTTTTATTGTGGCATTTAAATACTAATTATAATTGATTGTTAAAACTTATTATTTTAAATACATGAATTACTCATTGTCCCAGTAAAAATTAATTATCTATGAAAAGACAGGTTTAATTTCTTCATGTTTAGATATATGAGAATAATGTATGTAGCGGATTATATTTTTGTAAACACTAAAAATTAACATTGAAAAATCTTTCATGTATGAAAAATGCAATGAGATATTTGTTTAAAATTATTTTGAGTTCCAATGTATTTAAGAAAGATTAATGGGTGCAGAAGGAAAATTGTATTCCTCTTTGAACCACAATAGCTTTATTTTTCTCTTTCATTCCTATATGGAGGTATTAATTATCTTAATTTTTATGAAGAGTTAAGGAATTCTGTCATAAAATTAAATACACAAATATTTGAAAACATTTCTTGAATGCAATATAATTCCGGGAGACATTTATATATTTCATATTTTTTTGTTATCATTTTCAACGAAAAACATATTAGTAATGAGAGGTTTGTTTAAACAGTGAAAATAAATATAATTTTAAATCTTGTGATTTTAGTGTTAGTATAAATTATTTTATCCATTAAACTGATGAAAAAACTAGTTCCCAAGTACATTTTATGAAAACTATATTCAATTTGAATGTAAAGACTCAACATTTCTAGTAACCCTTTGGAATCCTTCCATGTAGTACTCTAATTTATAAATCAAAGTGAAAGGAGACATGCTGAAACTTAAGGCCTAAAAAAACAACTCAATGATTCTATAAATATAATTCAGCAATTGCACAGTCCATGAAATGCTCATTTACAAACTGAGGAAATATGTGTTCAGTATGTAGGATCACTTTTGTATATTAATGAGAAATGTGTAATATCATTTATGGTTCTGGCTGTTCTACATGCAGGGAACATTGAGATTAAAACTCAGTTACATAAATGTCAAATGGATTTATGGTTATGCATACTTCTGTTTTAACAGCCACAAATGTTGCATTTATATGCAGGTAGTTGGCACCTACTTTATTTCTTGAGCCACAGATTACATTTGCTATAGTTTTGTAGACTACAGCACAGATCTACCACCAACAGTTTTATGAAGCCATATGCCCTTCAGAAATATTGCAAGTTTGGTTTTCTTTCCATAATAATGTACATTATCCTAAGGTTTAATAGAAATCTTTCATTTAAAAGAGGCAAATTTAAAAGAGTCAGAACAAAAATATCGATCTAACATGTAACTAAGGAAGACTTTAGAGGCTGACCCAGCCTCCTACACCCGGTTGTGGCTGTGTTGGATGGCGTTGGCGGCAGCAGCGACACCGACACCAGCTCCGGGAGTCAGTGACTTGGGCATGGACGCATGAATGGGACTGGAATCTCTTGACTTTGGAGTCAGTGAAACAGCTCATTGCTGAGGGTAATAAAGAAGAGCTACAGAAATGCTTTGGTGCTCGGATGGAGTTTGGGACACCTGGCCTTCGGGCTCCTATGGGAGCAGGGATTTCTCGAATGAATGACTTGACCATCATCCAGACCACACAGGGATTTTGCAGGAGTTTAAACAAGTAGAGCAAAGTGAAGTTTGTGCACACCTCTGTCCGTGGCGTGGGTCACGAGTTTGTGCAGCTGGCGTTCAAGGCCTTTGAACTCGCTCCTCCTGAAGCTGTCCCCCAGCAGAAAGATCCAGATCCTGACTTTCCAACTGTCAAATACCCAAATCCTGAGGAGGGTAAAGGTGTTTTGACTTTATCTTTCACCTTGGCTGACAAAATCAAGGCCAAAATTATCTTAGCCAATGACCCAGATGCCAACAGACTTGCTGTGGCAGAAAAGCAAGACAGTGGTGAGTAGAGCGTGTACTCCGGCAATGAGTTGGGGGCCCTGCTGGGATGGTGGCTCTTCATGTCTTGGAGAGAAAAGAACCCAGATCGAAGCACCCTTAAAGACACATGCATGTTGTTCATCACTGTCTCTTCCAAGATCTTGCGGGCCATTGCCTTGAAGGAGGGCTTTCATTTCGAGGAAACATTAGCTGCCTTCAAGTGGATGGGAAACAGAGCCAAACAGCTAATAGACCAGGAGAAGATGGTCCTGTTTGCATTCTAAGAAGCTATCGGATATATGTGCTGTCCCTTTGTTCTGGACAAGCATGGTGTTAGGGCAGCTGTCCTAAGTGTAGAGCTGGCAAGCTTTCTAGAGACCAAGAATTTGTCTTTGTCTCAGCAGCTCAAGGCCATCTACATAGAGTATGGCTATCACATTACCAAAGGTTCATATTTTATTTGCCACGATCAAGGCACCATTCAAAAATTATTCGGAAACCTGAGAAACTGTGATGGGAAGAATAATTATCCCAAAACATGTGGCAAGTTTGGAATCTCTGCTATCAGGGACCTAACAACCAGCTATGATGACAGTCAGCCTGATAAAAAAGCTGTTCTTCCTACGTAAGAACAGCCAAATGGTCACCTTTACCTTTGCCAATGAAGGTGTGGCGACCATGCGTACCAGCGGTACAGAACCCAAAATCAAGTACTATGCAGAACTGTTCGCTCGCCCTGGCAACAGTGATCTGGAGCAGCTGAAAAAGGAACTAGATGAGCTAGTCAGTGCCATTGAAAAGCATTTCTTCCAGCCACAAAAGTATAACCTGCAGCCAAGTTATTATCCTAGCATTGGACACGATTGCATTTACCTCCAATTAAGTGATTAAGCTGAACTTTTCTTTTTGTTTTTGTTTTTTGAGATAGGGTTTCTCTTTGTTAACAGACCTGGCTGCCCTGGAACTCACTTTGTGTAGTCAGTCAGGCTAGCCTTGAAAACAGAGATCCTCCTGTCTCTGCCTCCAGAGAGCTGGAATTAAAGGTGTGTACCACCTTGCCAGGCTGAACTTGATTTTCAAAGCAATATTCATGAGGGCCAAGCCATCTGGATAATTACAAGTATTTACATCTTTCAACAGCACTGCCTTCCTTGTAGTTTTATACTTTTGACCCAAAAACTGAATAAAGAAAACGTGACCAAACCAATTAAACTAATATCTTTATGAAAATGTTAAGTCTGGGCATAATCTGAATTTTTTAAATAAATATTTTTTTTTCAAAATTCAAAAAAAAAGAGAAAGACTTTAAGTGTTTGAACAAAAATGGTGTTTACTGCTTTACTAGCATGGGATCTCTTTTTTGATAAGGAAAATGAAGAATGTCAAGACATTTCATTTCTCATTCACATCAAAGTATTCTTAAATATTTATGACCATGCCTCATAAAACAAGATGGAGAACAATTGAGGTACACTGATAATGGTAACTTATGATTTACAAAGGCAACATTTGCTGACTTTTCTAAGATTTGGGGGAAATGAAGAGATAAAAATCAGTTTATATGAAAAAGTAAAATAAATATCATTCTATTTTGATTAAGTAATTCAACATGCTTTTTATCGCTTTACATTTTACATTTCTGTTCATAAGCATATTAGTTTTATTTTGACATTATAGTGAAATAATCCTGTCTTTTATACTCATAAATGAAGGCTGACCCAAATGTAACTGGAAGCTATTGTTTTACTGTTGAAACTGCATTGTCTATTACACAGTAACAATCATGAATGTGACTGCTGATGAAATAAAACAGATTTACAGATTTGTGCACAGCATAAAGAATTTAAGCTAGACAGAATTAGCATTATTAGTTTCTCCACTAGCACTTAAGGAGTATTATCTCTCTCTCTATCTTGTATGGATTATGGCATATATTTTTTTTCAGACAAATTTTCTCTGTAGTTTTGGTGCCTGTCCTGGCACTAGCTCTTGTATGCCAGGCTGGCCTCGAACTCACAGAGGTCCACATGCCTCTGCCTCCTGATTGCTGTGATTAAAGGCATGTGTCATCACCACCTGGCTGGATTATGGCATATCTTAAACACAAATATAATTAAAAATATTTTTGGGAACTAGTCATATTCATGTGTTAGATTACTTGTCATTTTATTCTCAAAAATTGTGAATAAACTTCCTATTTTGATTCATATATGTATATGGCACTGGTCAATAAAGAAATATCTATGATACTTTTTATACATTTAAAATACTTGTTAATATTTATTTTCAAGCATTTTATTTGCAAAGTTGTCCCTAATACTCTCATTAATATCTTTGTAAACATATTATGTCATCAGAAGGGTACCTTGCACATCAGTGTACTTAACTTAATTAAGTATGAATGTGTAATGCCACATAGTGCTTCTCACAACTCCCTACACCATTAGGAAAAGCTAGATAATTTAGACACAGTAAAATCATTATAAACAAGCAAATCTGATTTCATTGCAAAATTATGATGAGCTATAATTTCCATTCATATATATATATATATATATATATACATATATATGTCTGAAAACATTAAGAACAAAAAAAATTAAATATTAATTCTAGAATGAAGCTATGAATTAGTAGGAATTCTCATTCTTCTTCATATAAATAAATTTATAACTTTTAATTATAATGCACAGATAAGTGACACATGCCTTAATGATCTATAATGAAAGTCCTTATCTAAATAATCAAATGAGAAACTCAAGGGAAACATAAATTAACAAATATAAGAAAAAATGGAATGAATGCAAAAGGGCAATTGGTGTTAGTAGTCCTCAAAGGGTAAATGAATTTTACAAATGTGATGTATATATTGTGACCTTCTCTTTAATCTTAGGGATCCATGTGGAAGATAGGACAGAGTGATTGTAAGATCCCAAACTAGTGGATACTTTCAAGGAAACAGCAATTTCCGCATACAAAGGGTCAGACAGAAATAAAACGTCACAGAGAGTATGACAGCATACAAAGATCTTCACAAAGTCAAACCAGACAAACTACCAACATGGATGATGGCCAGTGAAAACAAACTCCAAGTTCATTTCATGAATTTATTCACAATTGATAGCTACTGGAAGAAAAAAAATCGGTTTTCTTCAGTGTAGTAACAATGGGAAAATCACCAAAAATCTAAACTAGACTCCATCCTCAAGAGTAATCAGCCAATTCAAATTGGACAGGATATGAAGTTTGGTGGGTAAGGAGGAGGAGGAGGATCTGAGAGGATTTAGGGGAGCTGAAAGAATGTAATCAAAATATATGAAATTCTCTGAATGAGGTAACTCAGATTCAGAAAGACAAATATAATATGCATTCATTCATAAGTGGCTTTTAGACATAAAGCAAAGAAAAACCAGTTTAGAATTCATAATCCCAGAGAACCTAAACAACAAAGAGGACGCTAAGAGAGACATACATGTGTCTAATGTACATGTGAAATAAAAAAAGACAAGATCTGCTGAGTAAATTGGAAGTGTGGGGATCATGGGGAAGGGTAGAAGGAAAGAAGAAAGGAAGGAAAGGAAGTGGAGAAAAATATATAGCTCAATAAAAACAATAAAACATGTCATTTAACACAAAAATATGAAATTCACTAAGAATGAATTTTAAAAAAGGGAAAGTACACTAAAACAAAACACATCACCTCTTTCCATGAAATAAGAGTAATGAGATAATTTATGTTTAAGTATTTTTGTTATCTTGAGAATTACAATGTAATTACATTATTTATTCATTTCATTTTCCCCCCGAACCCTCCCATATACACATCCTTGCTCTCTTTCAAATTAATGACCTCTTACTGAACTGTTTGATACTTTTTTGGCTTCCTGATAACTAAAGACTAAATAGTTGCATGATAAAGCGTCTAGGCCATAGTCTTTTATACTTCTTTTGGATAAACTTTCCTTGACTATTGAATCTGTAAAACTTACTGAAAAATAATTCCTTTGGAAAGAAAAGCAACAAAAAGCATGAATGGTAGTGTGTGAAATGAAGTATTGTCCTTCATTTGACCCACACTTACTTTGGCAACTTGTAATTTCTGACATGTGGACAACATAAGCCTGTATTGATATTTGGGAACTTTATCTCATTTCATATGCTTTCTATTCAAACCAAAGCTTCATATACTCAATAGTAATGGGTATTTTTTGTGAAGTTTATAGTTGTTTAATGACAAGGCCATTCTTTATTGGAGACTTCTTTGATTTTACAACATAGATAAAGGTTACTTTCTCTTTGTTAGCACATAATTTTGTTGCTATTACACAGAAGACCACAATTTTATGAAATTATACATAGATAGATATAATTATATCTATATGTAGATTGTAAACTCTTTGTAGTTAGGAACTATACAATTTATCACTTTCATAGCATATAGATATACTCAACCAATAATGTTGTGTTCTATTGTTAGGTTAGAAGGCCAACATCTGCTTTTTATACAATAGCTTTATTTTGCATAATTTCTGTATTCTTTGTTGATTAATTTTTATTACTTTCTTGAGAATTTCATACAATGGGTTTTTATCTTATTGTTCTTACTTTTCCTTACTCTTCACTGATTTACCACCCAAATCTTTGTTCCTCTTACTTTATTTTTTAAATCCTTCAAGACCAAGCTATGAAATTAAAATGTTCAAATTTTTACACATTTCTTTGAACATTTATGAGATCGTAATAAATCACAGATTTCTCTCTTCTCTTTGGGGCTACACTCATAGAGGAAAGTATTTTTCCTTCTCTAGCCAACTAATAATTTCTGATAGCAACAATGTTGGAAACTATATTTACTGTCACAACTGCTGTGAGTTTACATGTGTAGCTGGCCTGTTGAGTCTATAAGACACTGTTTGCTAAAAATAAGCCACCACTCCTGGATATTGTCCTCCTTATGTCCTGTCTTCCACATTAATCCCTGAAACTAGAGAAGGTGGTATTGTATGGATGTTTTATTTAAGGCTGAGCATTGTGGGTTATTATTCTCTAGACCTTGGTCAATTGTGGGTCACTGTGTTAATTATCAACTACTAAAAGAAGAATCTTCTTAAAAGATTGTGAGATTCATTTATATCTCTTTCTTTATATTCTGAACATGTGTGTGGTGGGAAAGTGGTATTAAACCTAGAGACTTAGACTATCTTTTAGTCACACCACAATTGCAATTCATGTCTAAACTTGTTTATGCTACTACGTCTTTTATATTGAACCTGTCACTTTGGTTTATATGACTGAGGTTTTAACTCTTGGGAATCAAATAGTCACTAGAATTGTAGTAATGGGCTTTGTTTCTTTCCCATGTCATCTTAATTTTGCCTATATTTCTTATTATCCCTCAAAACAAGTAGTTTTTAAATGTTTTAAATGGTCATATTTATTGAACAAAGTTACTTGCATATTGGTTATATGGGTTAAGTTACAATGAAATTCTCAAAACTTATCATTCTAACAGATTTACTGTTGTGGTTCAAATCCTAAGGGAATAAAATCAGATTCCTACTAATACACAAGATAAAATTCAATGAAATGGAGATGATTTTAATATTTTGTTGTAATTCTTTCTTATTCCTTTATAAGAATATTATAAAACCATTGTCAACAGTTATTATTGCTGGAACATTAAATGAAACTTTAGTTATTTAACATTGTATTTAGTTGGTGTGTGTACTTACATTTTTGCTTGGAATATGTTAAAAAAGTTTTATTGTTCATAGTGTCCATATTTCAAGAAAGGAAAGCTGACTTCCTCAAAACCAAGACTTTTATTAGTAACAATTTGATATAGTATAAGATATTTTTCCTATTTTAAATTTTAGTCTTTTGTGGAATTACGGGATTGGAGACTGAATACAAGGCCTTGTTGTTACTAGGAAAGTACTGAAACTACTAAATAAAATCCCTTATCCTAATTTTAACATTTGAATTTTTTTATTGTTGAGTTAGGCTTATTATATTTACATTTGATTATAGGTATATAGTGTTATTACAGATCATGAAGTGTAACACAATTTCTATAATATTTACCTTTTGGAATATGGTAAGATTCTAAATAATTATTTTAAATTACATCAAGAGAAACCACATAGTTCTTTTTTCAGGCTTTTGAAACATCCTATCTAAATTTAAAATGCCAAGTTAAAGAAGACATATTTGACTTATGATGTTTATTGAACAAGTTAGGATCAAATGATTATCTATTTAAGGGCTAAGTAACAAGGAACAGTGACAAATACTCGTCTTCACTGATCAGAAAGTTGAGACAGGCAGCTGTATTAATGAGGAGCTCAAGACCAAACAGGGAAATACAAGAACATTGGAGACATACATCATCTATATATACATATATATGTAAGTAATGTTCACACATGCATACATATACATATATATAAAGATGAATACATAGAAATTAAGAAAAAAATAATTATATCAATATTTATTATTTGATATGTGAAGAATTTTTAAATCTTCAAGTCTTTTTTAAATATTCCAGTCTTCAAATTAATCAAGGAATCAAAGTTAATACAGTGAATATGGAATATGGAATAAAGAAGCAATTTGAATTTTTTGTAAATGTTATACATATTTAAAGTACTATTCTCATGGGATCATGAGCTAAGTAGTATTTACAGAAAGAGAAAAGAAATTATTTATCCATCATCTGTGAATTCACTCTCCAGGGTCTTCTGTCAGACAGGAATACATTTTCTGTAGAAACAAAATATTCTAGGAATTGTGCTTTAGACATATAGGGAAAGAACATATAAAGAAATCAGTACCTATTCTCTCTAAAATTAATTTTGTAAAATGATCCCTGGCTAATTAAAGCATTGTTTCATAATTTGCACAGAAGTTAGTAATGGGTTCAAAATTAATTCATTTTACACTTTGAGTTACAAACATTTCTTCCTGATATGATAGATATTCCTAGGCAATGTGATAAGTACTAGAAAAGCACATGGACTGTGGTGACCTAACAAAGATTGTAAAAACAAGGAGACTATTACGAATCATATTTATAACAGTTGGCTTTATTGTACCAGAAAATAAAGATGCAAAACAATGATTTTTATTCTTATTTAGATTTAGTACAGAAATGGGTACATAACAGTTTAAATTGCACTTAATGTCTTACAATTGTATGGAAAGAAAGGGCTTTTCTCTATTCTACTCATTATAACATTATTATCTGAGACACATTAACAGAGAACAGGTTAACAAGAACAGTATAAACATTTACTAAAAATATCATCTGATAAAAGGGAGCCATAAAAAAGAAATAAAGAAATAAAAGAAATAGTCAAGATTAAGTTTACATATGCATGAAACTAAAAAAGAAAATGAGATTCCCTTTTCACATTCACCTCATTATTAATACAAGATAATGGAAGATGCTCCTATATTGTGGCCACAAGGATGTGTGTGTGTGTGTATTGTATATATATTTGTAATATCAAAAATGCATTTGCTTATTCATTATTTCCATAGATGATGGGTAAAATATAAGCTATAGAGGGCTGCAGGTATCATTGAGGGATTAAGTTTCCAATGTGAGAATTAAAGCAAGATTTATATGCATAAAACTGATAGATGTTTAAGTATCAAGTTAAAATGTTTTCTGTCTTGCAATAAAATTTGAAAAGGAATTTCAATGCAAACTACAAGATAAAGTCTATTTAACATAATGCCCTCATAATATTAAAGCAATACATACTGAATAATGGGCTATACTTATGTCTAAAGTGTTGAATTATTTACTGTACAAGATTATTTTCTAATGTTTTGTATTACAGTACTTTAAATATGAATAGACTTATTCTGTTATGTTAGCTTTTGATAAATATTTATTGAATTTAAATTATGTACATTGTTCGTTTTAACTTTTAAAGTCCTAATATCAGGCTAAACTTTTTATGGAATTGAATGTTAATGCAAGAATAAAAAAATAAAGGATAAGGAGCATTTACATACACAACAAGCAAGAGTTTTATGCTTTATCTTTAGACTGGTGAAAGAAAATCACAGTGTAATTTCCTGGTTCTTAATGGTTTATTCATATATATATATATATATATATATATATATATATATATATATGTGAGTGTGTGTGTGTGTGTGCGCACTCGCGCCTATTTGGAATTAAGAAAAGTTTGTATAATTTTCAATTAACAATTTACAAATCTGACATTTCTTCATATTTGAAAATTGTGTGAACTTTCCAAGAAGGAAATCAACACAAATTCAATTTCTATTAATTTTCTTGAGGATTTTATAAAATGAAAAACTGTTAGACTATATTATCATATGAAATAACTTACTGGCTAATGATATTTTTCATCAATTATATTTGAAATTTTAAGCAATCCTGATAATCAGCCTGTTAAGTGTTGAATATCTTTATGCTGACGAATTCTGAATTTTCCTATGAATTGAAATTTGATATTTTTGTCTATATCAATTCTGAGTGCTTTGTCCATATTAATCTTTGTAAAATTCATGTTTTAGAAGTTATTTCAAAACATTTTTTCTGTTTTGAAAAGCTTGATTTATGGTTTATAAATATAGAATTCGTATGCATTAAAGTATGAGGATAAATGATCCAACGATAGAAATGCATAAACTATAAGTGAAGCAAAATTCATACTTTAGTAAATAATGATATTTTCTTCACAATGGCCTTGTTGTAACATTTAGCAGCAAATAATTTAAAATAAATATATACACTCTCAATGCTTCTAGTTATTACAGGAAGAAAGGATTTGATAATAAAAATCAAATACCAACATAGTTTTCATTGGATTCATAAGTGATACTCTGCTTGAGGTTTTAGGAGCTTGTCTTACTCTGAAATAACAAAACGGTTGTTTTAATGCATTTTACAAAAGAAATATTTTATCTTTTTTCCTTGAGGGGGAAATACTCATTCTGTCTTATGGTGTCTCTCTTCTATTTCTTTTCCCTAAAAGGTAGATCAGCATTATTCTTTTTCTTATCATGTCTAATTTATCACAATGATAGCTTAATTAGGAGTAATATTTTAAGCAGTTAATATTCTGTTCAGAAAGAATAATTTCTTCAAGATAGTAACAGTAAATTTTCAGATATGAGTTTTGATTAATTGGTATAATAAGAGTGAGAATATATCCCTTAACATCTGGTGCATAAATAGGATTAATGACCTGAAATGTGAGTATTACTTTAAACATTGACCAGAGAAATGTGCATATTTCTTCCTGGAAAAAGAATATACTAATAAAACGAGTTATGCATTACTCCACATATCAGGCTTACTTCTTATACTTTCCATGGGCATGTGTTTGTTTGTTTGTGTATGTATGTGTGTTGCTGTTGTTGTTGTAATATATGAAGTCAACTGGAGAATTTATCCTTTTTATATAATAATTCAGAGTAAAATTATAATCTTGGTGAAGAAAATCTTCATTGCTTTTATCTCATAATGAGAAAGTAATAATAGATTGAGAATATAATATTGTATTTTGAAGATGGCATGCAAAAATGTCATTAATTCCAAATAGAAAATTTAGGGGATGATAGGTTGTAAATGGGTAATTTTTCAGTCAATAATTGCTTTTGATTTCCAAATCATTGGCACATGGCAAAGAAGTCGCCTTATATGTCAAAATTAAGATCCAAGAATGCTAATTAGTGCTATATTAGCTGTTATGCTATTTATAAAGTAAGCTAAGAATTCAACAACAAATATCTCTTGAATATTCTTGGCAGCATATGAGAAAAAAATCAATAAAATGAGGACATAAATCGTTTTGCCATTTGGGACATCTATTCCCAAAAGAATAACCATAAAATATAAGGCATTATTTAAGTGTGTGGTATTGGTGCATGTAAGAAATTTTAAAAGGATGAAGAAGGTTGAAGACTGTGTCAGAAAAACAATGGCCAGATATCAACAGGTTTGAAGATTATACTTAATGGTGGGTATAAGGACAAATGCTTATAAATTCCTGTTACGATTATGCTGGTTTAATAAATCAGTGGTTTTAAATCTTCTAAAATAAACATGTTTATAATTGAACCTGAAAACAAACATACAAGTAACATTGTATGGACTTAGGAGGTTATATTTAGAAACATTTATGTATATACATGTACACATATGAAAGAAATAACAGTTAGTGAAAAAGGAGGTCATAAAGTTGAAAGAGAGTTGGAGAGTCTATGGGAGGATTTGAAGGGAAGAAGTAGAAGGGAGAAATATCATTATTAAATCGTAATCTACCAAATAAAATAAAAATTATTAACAAAATATCAGGAAACCTTACAAGTTTTTAGATAGCTCCAGGCCTAGAAAGTTTTTTGCATTTTTAAAAGGGACCAAAAAACACAGAGAAAAACTAATATTTATTGACCTGTAAATATTTTGTGCTATTCAAATATCAGTATCTTACAGTCACCTATATGCATTCTTTTGTACTGCCTATGGCTATTATCTTCCCACAGGAGATAAACTGCATAGTCTTTGTGATTGCTTGATCTTCAGAACAGCTGTAATATTCACTACTTGCCTTTTTATAAATGTTCTTTGATTTCTCTCTATCCTATATATAGATTTGTGGACCATTTAAAGATTATCATTTAGTTAGGTTATTAGCATTAGAATCATATGAGTATGTTTCACATAATAAGCAAATAATTTGAATTTTAACAGCTATGTTGATAACATTAATGATCAGAATTGAGTCATACTTTTGTTGTCCCTAAAATGCTATCTTTGCTATTAAATAAGTGCTCTTTTCCTGTTTACTTGCTTCTTTTCTTAAAGTGTAATCAAACATACATAGAAGTGCTTGCATGTACATGCATATCAAGAGTAGTATTGTACATATTAAGTCAATTTCAGTGAGAGAACTTTATTTCATTTAAAATATTGTCTCAGAAAGAATGTCTACAGAAGCAATTTAATTAATAATTGATAGGCAATAGTAATAGTTATTATTGAAATTCTGTCATTCTTAGTTTCAGCAGTCAATAAAGCACAATGACTTCTAGGAAAATGGAAAGAGTGACATAAAATATTTTCTTATAAATTTCAGTTTATGAAGTCCTGTTTTGGAAACAAATATAAATATATTTATTTATTTAATGAAATCTGTCAGATACCATGTATATCATCCAATTAAAGGACATAATTTATTGATTTATAGCATGATCAGTGTTATGCAACCAAGATCACAATTTTAGTATACTATTTATTCCTAAAGAAAAGCAATAGCAGTATAAGAAATTTTCTTACCTTTCTATTTCACTTCTACTATGCTTGCTTGTGGCAGTCTGTAATAAAATTTTATCACTGTGATTTTGTTTATGCTGTATACTCATGTAAATATAATGTAATTTAGTGTATGGCATTATGCTACCATAGCCTCACTTAGTATAAAATATTAAATGCTTTTAATGTCTTGTTAAAACTGAATTGCCCTCAGTTATTTAATTCACAGTTTATTCTCGTTTCCAGAAAGAATTGCTGAAAATATTTAATATGCCTTATAGGCTAAATAAATAAAAAGATGAATATTTTTAACTGAGCTTAAAATTAAATTAACAAAAAATGAGCTAATTTTTCCTCAATGTAGGCACAGGAAATACTGTATCAAGGGTAATGTATGTTATATTAGCTGAATACTAAAAGAGATGGGAATATCATAGCACATTATAATTAATAGTTCTTATCCCCATATAAAGAAATATGCAATGCATCATAACTCTGAAATTAAATAAGCAATCAGTATAATTATACTTTTATTATTTTTCATTGTTTTTATTGAATTATACATTTTTTTCTGCTCCCCTACCTATACCTGGCCTTCCCTTCTACATTCTCCTATGGTTCCCATGCTTTCAGTTTACTCAGGAGTCTTGAGGAAGGTTGTTTCCTAATTTTTTTGAGAAATCGCCATACTAATATTCAAATGTACAATGATATGTAGTACATTCAGAACAAATAAAGATTCATAATAATCTACATGCTCAGCTTCTGTGTATAATGTGCTAAGCATCATTTAAAAACAAGAATAATTATTTCAATATAAATTCCCTAATACTTTTAGGGTAGTGTCTGGAAAGAAATCTGGATGAGGCCTGTCATGTTCATTTTCTTTATTGAGCACTTTTGTTAGTCTTTTTCATATACATAACACATACAAATTTTATTGGTCACGGAAGAATATTCAATCAGGATGTAATGTTTTGGCTAATTGTCAAAGGCAAGAGAGGGACACATGTCCTGAAAAGACATTTAAAGAGAATTTATTTTCATGTCTTATTTTCGATTGATAATATAAATATAGCAAACTAACATCTTGATTTCTTAAAGAAAATTTAGCCTATTCTCTGACCATTTACCTGTATCTTGTATTAAGACTACTTACACATACTATTTGATACATTTTCAAAATGCTTTATAAATTAAGACAAAATGACACATTACTTATAGAATTAAAAACTTATTTAACCATGATACAATAAGAATACTTCATCAGAGAAATATGTAATTGACCTTTGAGTTATTTCACAATGTTTTGGGCGGTGGAGGCACCGGCAGGCAGGCCCAGGGGGAGGAGGCACCGGCAGGCAGGCCTAGGTGGCAGAAGCACCGGCGCGCAGGCAGGCCCTAGATGCCCTTCAATGGAAGAATGGATGAAGAAAGTATGGAATATATACATATTAGAGTACTACTCAGCAGTAAAAAACAATGACTTCTTGAATTTTGCATACAAATGGTCGGAAATAGAAAACACTATCCTGAGTGAGTTAAGCCAGACCCAAAAAGAGGAACATGGGATGTACTCACTCATATTTGGTTTCTAGCCATAAATAAAGGACATTGAGACTATAATTCGTGATTCTAGAGAAGCTAAAAAAGAAGGTGAACCCAAAGAAAAACATAATCATCCTCCTGAATATTAACCTTCATCAGGCGATGAAAGAAGACAGAGACAGAGTCCAACATTGGAGCACTTGAAGTCTCACGATCCAAAGGAGGAGCAGAAGGAGAGTGAGCACAAGCAAGGAACACAATGTTTTGGTAAATATAAAAAAAATATTTCTATCTCTGCAGTGCATTATTTGCAGAGGGATAGAGAGTAAGGAATATTCATATAAATCTATATAGATGCCTTTCTTTCTCTCATATACACATATATGTATATTCCATATGTTATTATTATTGTCTAGCATAAATCAATACAAAGGAAACAATTTAAATACTATGTATAATTATTTACATTTGTTTTAACATAAGGCAACTATAACATCACTTTTAAGAAATAATTACATTATTCATTCTTTAAGACAATGTATTGCTTTCATTTTTTATTTCAAAAGAGAATATGATGGAATGTAAGAATAAGGATAAATATACATCAATTGTGGAATAGCTTTTAATGTTCAGATGAATATATATACCATATTAAAAATTCTGAAATATTTTCAAATTTTCTACTTTGAATTACATATCCTAACTCTGCTTGTACATGGGGAAACTACATACAAATTATCATGATTAAAATTATAGATACGTGCTAATCATATATACATATAAATATGAAGAAGGTTTTATGAGTTTAATAATTATTTCAACTGCTATATTATCAGTATTGATATTTTGTTCAACATTTAAGTAGAAATATAATCTGTTTTAAATGATATTTAAATATTTATTGTTGGATTATATCCTTATTATGAGTAATTACTAGAGAAGCTATCTAAAATAAACAACATTGACTTATCTGTTTTATTTAAAAGACATTATGACAGAAAAATATACTTAAGTTTTGCATTCTTCTCAATTTTTATTGATTTTCCATTCACCAAATTGTTGACATTGCAAATTAAAATGTGCTTTTATTATGGGACTATATTTGAAACGAATGTCTTAGGCAAGCAAATGGAAAGGGCAACATGATAAAATATTTTACTTAGTTTAATAAGACAAATTCAGAACTGTAAGTATATATCCATCATTGCTTCTTAAAGATCATTTTGGATAAGGGTTTACATATCCAAGCCGTAAGCTAGGTTTGCCTTTTGATTCTCCGGGTTCAACCTCTCAAGTACAGGGATTACAAATGTGTGCCACCACACTTCTTTATACATCTTGATTTCTTACAGGCAAAGCAATAGTTTAATTTTAGAAGATAAAGTTATACGGTACTTAGACAAGAAAGTTTGATAGTTTCTAAGACATTTGATATGAAAATTGGTCATCTAAACCTTTTAGTTTTTTAACTATTATTTTTTAAGTTCATGGATACTTTATTATTTTATTAACAATAAAGCCATTTGATCTAGCTATACAAACCAATAATTGTTATTTTGAATACCTAGAATTTTTTATTTTTTAATAAGAATTATTTTTATTGTTTTTCTTTTATGTATATTAGTATATGTGAATATAGGTAAACATAGAAGCTAGATATGTCAGTTGCACTGGAACTCGATTTTCAGGTGGAGATGAGCCACCTGACAGGGCTGGTGGAGTTTTAACTCTGGTCCTTAGAAGGATGCTATGTGCTGTTAACCATTGAGCTATAGCTCCATCTTTTGTAATAGATTGAATTATAGTAATTTTACAACGTATCTGTTATACATAGCACTTTTGACTGCTGTTTTACTTGACAGAATGCCCATTCTAAGGTTAGTATACAGAGATTATCTAACCTATCTTTCAATTTTAAAAAAAATCTGTTTACTTGAAATTTGGATATTCTGTATTTAATACTGTTGAGGAGTTTTCAGATAAAACTATTTACTCAAAAATTTCTACATTTTAAATCCATATTGTTACATAAAGTTTTGTATCTGATACTGGACAAGTAGAAGTATTTCATAAAATTATAAGTTAAATGTATTTATATATATTTGACTGGAAAAAATTGGTAATCACAAATTCAAGAGATATTAGTGTAATTTCTTTGTTCTAACATTTTTCTACTTTATATAGATTTCAAACAATAAGGTGTTCATCTATTTTTAGACAAACTGTAAAGGCATTAATTAAAGAAGTCTTTTGTGCTGAGTGAAATAACCAAAAATAATAAGTTAGCATTTTACAGTTCTAACACTTTACTGAAGCAGTCAGGCAACTTGAGCATTGGTTACTTGTAAATCATTCACATAATAACATATACCTTCAATTTTTTAATTCAATCTACAAATACACATAAAGTTCTATAATTTTTTACATGTTTCCTGTGGAGAATTCTATCTGTATTATGCGGCTTTGATTATTGCTTTTTAAAATCTGATACACACACATAAATATATATATATATATATATATATATAGAGAGAGAGAGAGAGAGAGAGATTCCAATTGTGTGTGTTAATTAAAGACAATCTACTATGACATATAACTACAATTTTTTATTAATAATTTTTTAGAAGTAATTGTAATAGGTGCATTTTTTTTTATTTAGAAGTAATTAAGATTACATTTAGGACCTTGCATGTGTTAGGCAAGCATTCTTTTTCTGAACATTATCCTTCATCCAGATTTCAATAATACCTTTCTGTGCTTTAATGTGTCTGTGATTATGCATGTTCACTTGTGTGTGGGGGGATACACAAGCACATGTACCTGAGGTTGATGTCTTTCAAAATCTAAATAATGTTTATTTTTATTATTTTAATATAAACAGTAATTAGAAATGTTTACTCTTACTTTGACACACGAACAATATTTCTATATACAATTAAAATATTCATCCAAAACAAGACTTTCATCATATAAAGTTTCAAAAAATTACTAATCTGAACATAGAAAAAATCAGATGACACATTACAGACAACTTTTGAACCAAAATATCAATTGCTGTGTGAGGTCACACTCATCTGAAAGTGCAAATGATACACTGATAGAAAGTTCTGTTAAGTTTGTAAGATTCTTTTCTTGCCAAAGTGATTTAACAGTATTTCTCGTTATACACACTGGAGACTTCAGAATAAACTATTTCTACTGTTAAGCAGTTTTAGTTTTTCTAATGGAAAAGGAAAATGAAGAAATGTTGTTTTTATTCACTTCTTCAAGTCAATGAAATCTATTGCAGAAAAACAAAACAAAAAATAGCATGTCTTCAGAACAGAATTTTTAAAAAGGCACTAGTCTAACAAGGCACAAGTCTTAAGTTAGCATCTTGCCTCAGAAAAAAAATAGAAAAAATAATAAGAGTAATACATATGTAAATTACATCACTTAAATTTCTAAATACTGTTTCTGTAAATGGGTATTTTTATTACACTGAAAATAGTTAATTTTTCAAATGTAATGATATTGTGTATGAAGACCCTACATTAATAATCAATCAGGCATATGTGTGTATATGTGTGTATGTATATATGTATATATATATGCTTACAAATGTTTGCACTAATATATAAAAGTGGCATATGTTTAATGAAATTCATGAGGCATCTCCCTTTCTATATACATCATGGCTACCAGCTTATTGGTTTTTTGAGAAACTCTTGAGTGTGAGAAAGAGTGAAATTTTGTTCCTTGTGCCTTCTTTGGGAATCATTTCCTTCTGTTTGTTTGTTTCATACAATTTTGATGTGCTAGTTTTATTTTTTTCTTTTTTTAATTTATTTTTTTTAAAAAAGAAAACAAACTTTCATTTTCATTGTACATACCAATTCATGTTCTCACTCCCTTCATTCTTCCCAGTCCTTCCACATACACTCACACACCACCACCATCCACTCCTCAGAGAAGGTAAGGCACATTGCTTTGGGGAAGGTCCAAGGCTCTCCCTACTATATATAGGCTGAACAAGATATCTATCCAAAGCAAATAGGTTCCCAAAAAGCCAGTACATACAGTAGGGATAAATCCTGGTGCCACTGACAGTGATCCCTCTACCTGCCCCATCCATGCAACTGTCAACCGCATTCAGAGGGACTAGTTTTGTCCTATACTTGTTCTTTCCTAGATTGGCTGGTGTTGATGAACTCCCATTAGCTCAGGTGGACTGTTTAGATTGGTGTACCCACAACAGTCTTGACCTATTTGTTCATATTCTCATTCCTCCCACTCCAGCTGGACTTTGGAAACTCAGTCCAGTGGTCTAATGCAGGTCTCTGCCTCTGTTTCCATCAATTGCTGGATGAAGGTTATATGGTATTATTTAAAATATTCATCAGTCTGTCTACAGGGCAAGGTAAGTTCAGGCCCTTCTCCTGTATTGCTTAGGGTTTTATGTAGTAAGAGCTGTGGGCCTCTTCCCACAGCCTGGCTCATGGCTGCCTGGCTAGCTTATGCAACAAAATAACGACACACAAACGGTATTCTTTTAAACACTGCTTGGCCCATTTCTATTCATGTGTGTAGCACCCCAAGGTGTGCTTACTGGGAAGATTCTAGCCTACGTCCATCCTGGGTCGGAGCTGCATCGTGTCTGCTCTGGAGAGGAGAGCATGGCGTCTGTCTCTCCGAGGAGCTGCCCTGCATCTGAGCTCACTTCCTCTTCCTCCCAGCATTCTATTCTGTTTACTCCACCCACCTATGTTTTAACCTATGAGGGCTAAGCAGTTTCTTTATTACTTAACCAATGAAATCAACAGATTGATATATGACACTCCCACATCAGTTTTAGATGGGGTCATCCTTGTGGATTCCTTGGAATTTCTCTAGAGGCAGGTTTATTGCTAACCCCATAATGGCTCCCTCAATAAAGATATCTCTTTCTTTGCACTCACCGCTGTCATTCCTCCATCTTGACTATCTCATTCCCTCAAGTTCACCTCATACCCCCTTTCTCCCATACTCTTCCCCTTCTCCCCTCCCTTCTCCCTCCACCCTTACATTCATAATATTTTCAGGTGATCTTGACTATTTAGACCTTCCAGGTGGATCTATATATGTTTTTCTTAGGATTCACCTTGTTACTTTGCTTCATTATGATCATAAACTATAGGCTCAGTATCCTTTGTGGCTAGTATTCACTTATGAATGAATAAATTCCATATTCATCTTTTTGTGTCTGGGTTACCTCAATTAGGATTGTGTTTTCTAGTCCATCCATTTGCATGTAAAATTCAAGATATTGTCTTTTGCCACTGAGTAGTACACTAACGTGTAAATGTACCACATTTTCTTTATCCTTTCTTCAGTAGAGGGGCATCTAGGTTAATTCCAGGTTTTGGCTATTACAAATAATGCTGCTATGAACATCGCTGAACTAATGTCTTTGTAGTATCATTGAGCATCTTCTGGGTATATTCCCAAGAATAGTATTGCTGGATCCTGAGGTAGATTGATTCCTAATTTTCTGAGAAACGGCCACACTAATTTCCAGTGTTTGTACAAGTTTTTCATTCCCACTAGCAAGGGATGAGTGTTCCCTTACTTTGCATCCTCTCTAGCATAAGCTATCATTGGTGTTTTTGATCTTAGTCATTCTGACAGGTGTAAGTTGGTATCTCAGAGTCGTTTTGATTGGCATTTCCCTGATGGCTAAGGATGTTGAACATCCTTTATCTTTCTGCCATTTGCGATTCTTCTGTTGAGAATTTTCTGTTTAGTTCTGTACCTCATTTTTAAATTGGGTCATTTTGAAATTTCATGTCTTATTTATTGAGTTTTTGATATATTTTGGAGATCAGTTCTTTGTCTGATGTGGGGTTGGTGAAGATCTTTTCCCATTCAGTAGGCTGAATTTTTGTCTTATTGACTCTGTCCTTTACTTTACAGAATCTTCTCAGTTTCACTAAGTCCCATTTATTTATTATTGCTCTCGATGTCTGTGTTACTGGGCTTATTTATTTTTATTATAATTTATTTTGTTATATTGATTATTATTGCTTAGATTTTTTTGTTTTGTTTTCTAATGAAAGACAAGTGGAGGTGGATCCAGATGCAAGGGATGGTGTGGAGGAACTGGGAAGAGGAGAAAGAACCAAAACTCTAATTATGATATATTATGTGAGGAAAAAAAAAACCTCTTTTCCATAAAATGAAAAAAAAAATTGACTCTGCTTCAAAATGGATGGGATTAAAAAAAAAGAAAAGAAAAGAAAAACCTGAATGAGGTAACCCAGACCGGGAAAGACAAAGACAGTGTTTACTCACTCATAAGTGGATATTAGACCTAAAGCAAAGCATAACCAGCCTATAGTCCAAGACCCCAGAAAAGCTAGGTAACAAGAAAATCCTAAGAAAAATACACATGGATCCCTTTGGGAAGGAGAAAGAGACAAAAACTACTGAGAAAATTGAAAAAGTATGGGTGGTGGTAGAAGGGAGGATGGAAGAAGAGGAGGAGGTTATAAGGTGAAGGGGGGAGACGAACTTTATGAAGTGGGATGGTCAAGATGTGGAAGGACAGAAAGTGAGAGCAAGGAAAATATATATTGATTGTTGGATCTATCATGGGGCTACCAAGAAACCTTATACTAAGGGCATTCCCAGGAATCCACAAGGAGGAACCCAGCTAAGATCTCAAGCAACAGTGGAGAGGGTGCCTTCACTGGCCTTCGCTTGTAATCAGATAAATGGATACCTTCATTGCCATCATAGAACCTCATCCAACAACCAATGGAAGCAGGTTCAGGGATCCACAGTGAAGCATGGGGCTGAGTTCCCAAACTCAGAGAGATGGGAGAGTGATAATATGAGGAAAGGAGTCACATCCATGACTCACTGAAACAGCTCACCTGAGCTAATGGGAGCTCACTGATTCCTGACTAATAGTGTGCGAACCAGCATAAGCCCAAACTGGACCCTCTGAATGTGGGTGACATTTGTGTGGCTGTGGCAGTAAGACCAAGATTTATCCCTAGTGCTTCAACTGATTTATTGGTGCCCATTCTCTTCGAATGGATACTTAGATCAGCCTAGATATAGTGGGGAAGGCCTTGGTCCTGCCTCAAAGTGATATGCCAGTCTTTTTTTATCTTTTTGAATTGAGAATAGCAGTGAGATTGCAGGAAGGTAAGGGAAGCAGGAGTACAGGAGGGAGTGGAAACTGGGATTGGTATGTAAAATGAGAAAAGACCATTTGAGGTCTATTATGGGAAACTAATATAATGGAAGCTTTCTTGTATTTTTCTTTGTGAGTGTGTGTGTGTGTGTGCATGCACATGTGCGAAGGTGATCTAAATGAAATTGATGAATAATGGGGAAGATAGATTTCAACTGGCCATCTCTTTTAAACAAATAAATGTTATAGTATTGGGATTTTTTAATTTTAATTATTTATTTATTTATTTATTTATTTATTAAAGATTTCTGCCTCCTCCCCGCCACCACCTCCTATTTCTCCCCCTCCCCCGATCAAGTAACCCTCCCTCCTCAGCCCAAAGATCAATCAGGGTTCCCTGCTCTGTGCGAAGACCAAGGACCACCCACCTCCATCCAGGTCTAGTAAGGTGAGCATCCAAACTGCCTAGGCTCCCACAAAGCCAGTATGTGCAGTAGGATCAAAAACCCATTGCCATTGTTCTTGAGTTCTCAGTAGTCCTCATTGTCCTCTATGTTCAGCGAGTCCGGTTTGATCCCATGCTTTTTCAGACCCGGGCCAGCTGGCCTTGGTGAGTTCCCGATAGAACATCCCCATTGTCTCAGTGTGTGCGTGCACCCCTCGCGGTCCTGAGTTCCTTGCTCGTGCTCTCTCTCTTTCTGCTCCTGATTTGGACCTTGAGATTTCAGTCTGGTGCTCCAATGTGGGTCTCTGTCTCTGTCTCCTTTCATCGCCTGATGAAGGTTAATATTCAGGAGGATGATTATATGTTTTTCTTTGGGTTCACCTTCTTATTTATGTTCTCTAGGATCACGAATTAAAGGCTCAATGTCCTTTATTTATGGCTAGAAACCAAATATGAGTGAGTACATTCCATGTTCCTCTTTTTGGTTCTGGCTTACCTCACTTAGGATAGTGTTTTCTATTTCCATCCATTTGTATGCAAAATTCAAGAAGTCATTGTTTTTTACTGCTGAGTAGTACTCTAATATGTATATACTCCATCCTTTCTTCATCCATTCTTCCATTGAAGGGCATCTGGGTTGTTTCCAGGTTCTGGCTATTATAAACAATGCTGCTATGAACATAGTTGAGCATATACTTTTGTTGTATGATAGGGCATCCCAAGAGTGGTATTACTGGGTCCAGGGGTAGGTTGATCCCAAATTTCCTGAAAAACCACCACACTGCTTTCCAAAGTGGTTGCACAAGTTTGGATTCCCACCAGCAATGGAAGAGTGTACCCCTTTTTCCACAACCTCTCCAGCAAAGGTTATCATTGGTGTTTTAGCCATTCTGACAGGTGTAAGATGGTATCTTAAAGTTTTCTTGATTTCATTTCCCTGATTGCTAAGGAAGTTGAGCATGATCTTAAGTGTCTTTTGTCCATTTCAACTTCTTCTGTTGAGAATTTTCTGTTCAGCTCAGTGCCCCATTTTATAATTGGGTTGATTAGCCTTTTACAGTCTATTTTCTTGAGTTCTCTATATATTTTGGAGATCAGACCTTTGTCAGTTGCGGGGTTGGTGAAGATCTTCTCCCAGTCAGTAGGTTGCCTTTTTGTCTTAGTGACAGTGTCCTTTGCTTTACAGAAGCTTCTCAGTCTCAGGAGGTCCTATTTATTCAGTGATGCCCTTAGTGTCTGTGCTGCTGGGGTTATACGTAGGAAGTGGTCTCCTGTGCCCATGTGTTATAGAGTACTTCCCACTTTTTCTTCAATCAGGTTCAGTGTGTTCAGACTGATATTGAGGTCTTTAATCCATTTGGACTTGAGTTTTGTGCATGGTGATAGATATGGTTCTATTTTCATTCTTCTACAGATTGTCATCCAGTTTTGACAGCACAATTTGTTGAAGATGCTCTCTTTTTTCGATTGTATACTTTTAGATCCTTTATCGAAAATCAGGTGTTCATAGGTTTGTGGGGTAAAGTCAGGGTCTTCTCTTCGATTCCATTGGTCGACTTCTCTGTTTTTCCAGTACCAAGCTGTTTTCAATATTGTAGCTCTGTAATAGAGTTTGAAGTCTGGGATGGTAATGCCTCCAGACAGTCCTTTATTGTATAAGATTATTTTGGTTATCCTGGGTTTTTTGTTTTTCCATTTAAAGTTGATTATTGTCTTTTCCAGATCTGTGAAGAATTTTGATGGGATATTGATGGGGATTGCACTGAATCTATAGATTGCTTTTGGTAGAATTGCCATTTTTATTATGTTGATCCTCCCAATCCAAGGGCAAGGGAGATCCTTCCATTTTCTGGTGTTCTCTTCAATTTCTTTCTTCAAAGACTTAAAGTTCTTGTCAAATAGATCTTTCACTTCCTTGGTCAGAGTTACCCCAAGATATTTTATGCTATTTGTGGGGATTAGATTACGTCTAACTGAGCTTTTGGCCAGAGGGGTGCCACAGGTTTACCAAATCATCCAGGTTGTTGTCAAGACAATAACTTGCTGTTTACAAACTTATGACTAGGCTCCTTTGCTGAAGGTGATACCCACAGAACTCATTGAAGGTGGAGAAGTAAAGGATCTGTACTTCTTCATTGTTTTCCATTTTTTAAGTTTTATTTATTTTTTTTTAAAAACAATGGTCTTTTCTCATCCTCCCATTACCTCCCCCTCTCACTTTATCTTCACCTTCTAGCTCTACACCCTTCTGTTATATTTACATTACCTAGGGGGATCTCTCTGTTCCCCATAGATCCTTACTCTATACCTAACTTCTGCTAACATCTGTAGTTCTATGATTTTATCTTCATTATCATTAACTTAACAACTAATATACACATATAACCACATACATATTTTTCTTTCTAGGGTTGGATTATCTTACTCAGGATGTTTTTGTCTAGTTTCATTCATTTATCTGAGAATTTCAAAATTTTATCCATTTTAACAGCTGAATAATACTCCATTGTGTAAATGTACCGTGTTTTCTTTAGCCATTCATTTATTGATAGATAAATTATTTTTTTGTAGTTGTTGTTCTTAAAAAATGTCCCCCGCCTGCACCCGAGGAACCCGAGCAGAGGCAGAGTTCCCATCAGCAGGGAGCCATGCGGCAGAATTCCCAACGCAGGGGGTGCGTGTGTGCAGACCCATAGACACAAAAGGTAGCCATAAAACATTTATTGAGGGAGAGATGGAGAGAGGGATAGACGGGGGGGGGGGGGGAGAGAGAGAGAGAGAGAGAGAGAGAGAGAGAGAGAGAGAGAGAGAACGAGGAGAGAGGAGAGAGGCAAAGCCCCATGTGTACACTGGGAGAGAACAGAAGGAGAGAGAGAGAGATGGCTGCGGAGGTCAGAGGTAAAAAAGGAGTGGGTGTGGCTAGGACAGGGACCGAAAGAATAACAGTAGTTTCTGACTTTTATTAAGAATCCCACAATGAACATGGTTGACCAACTCTCCATATTGTAGGATGGAGTGTCCTTTAGGTACATGTCCAAGAGTGATAGAGATTGGTCTTGAGGTAGATTCCCAAATTTCTGCTGAACTTTACTGATCCATCAACATGGGAAATTCTTCAAGCTTTTGATATCTTCTTCAATATCTTTTTTAAAATGTCTTAAAGTCTTTAATGTCTTTAATATCTTAAAGTCTCTCCCTTGCTTGGCTAGAGTTAACCCAAGATAGTTTATATTATTTGAAGCTATTGTGAAAGGTATTGTTTCCCTGATTTCTTTTACATTACATTTGACATTTGTATATAGGAGAACTACTGAGTTTTGTGAATTTATTTTTGTATTTTCAGCTACTTTGCTGGAAGTGTTTATAAGCTGTACGATTTCCCTGTTGAAAATTTTAGAGTTATTTATGTATACTAATATATCATCTGCAAAGAGTGATACTTTGACTTTTTCCTTTCTGATTTGCAGCCCTTTGATCTCCTTCAGTTATCTTGTTTTTCTAGTGAAGCATTTAAGTACTGCATTGAATAGGTATAGAGAGAATGGAAAACATTGGGTTGAATTGGATTTCCAGGAATGGCAGAGATGTTAATATCTGTATTTACCTTAGTATTTCCCTGGCAGGGTGACCTGTTTCCTAGGGAACACCACCTGCTGTGTTTGGGAGCTAAGATAAAGCAATGAATAGGAGTAGGGAGTAGTTAGGAGAGGAAGATCTTTTAATCCAATGGAGATAAAAGAAGTGGGGAAGGGATGCCTCAGCAGGTTGACTGCTGCAGAGCACTCAACAAGAGAATTGGATTTGGGAGATCTGAGAGAGTGATGGAAATTTGCTTTTATTCTCTCTGCTTATTTGACATAAATTTTAAAACAATGTATTAAGAATTGGTTTCTTATAGCAAAAGAGCTCACTAACTCCTACTTTCAGTATGTTCACTTTTACATTCAGCAAGAACATTCTACTTTCTAATTTAGAACTACGTAAATATAATTATCTGAGGCAGAATAAACTTGAAAATGATTTGAAAGAAATGAAGTCTATGTTGCAGACAATATGGAGTAACAGTGTGACTGAGTAAAAATGTTCAAATGAACCTAATTATTCTGTGAAAAAAGATAAAGCAGAATATATACATTACAGGATTAATTTCAAGAACTTGTATTGCTGTATTTGTTAAAACACAAAAGTTGTCTTTTAATGCCCTTATAATTCATAAAAATATGAGATAGTTCTAAATATTCTAAGCTCTTTTCCTTTGACATTTTCAAACTTGTCATCCAATTTCTAATTTCCTGGTTTGCTAGCAGTTTATTCTACAATCCTATGCAATTAGCTAACCATCCAGTTGTCAACAATGCAATAATTTCTCAGGGTTATATAATTCACTACTGAATTTTTTCTTAATCATCTATAGAAAATCAGTGTACATTCAGGAGAGAAATCAAATTCATATGTATTAGAAATTTAATCATTGACAATTTTGGATCCACCTTTGGGCAATTGATTTAAATGTCTGACCTATCAACCAGATCTACAGAATTGCTTGTAGTATATAAAAAATATAAATGACAGGGTCATTGGATTATATGCAAATGTCTCTGGAGAACTGACAAACAATGGTACTATTCTATTGAACATTTTAAGTATTATTGATTCCTCTATTTTTTGCTTTATCTATTACACTATTGCATAATCACTGCTCTGTGAGTTTGGATAATATCTTACATTTCAAATGCACATAATCTGAAGATAGTAAGTGGAACATGCAGAAAAAATATTTCTTTCCTTGTATTTAGCATAGATAAGCATACAATGATTCCAATATCCATTAATTGAATATTAACAAAAGGAATCAGAAGAACATGAGGATAAAATTAAAGTGGATGCCATCACTTAGAACTTTCAGAAAAGCATAATCTTTTGCTGAATATTTATCAGCAGGATACATCTACAACTTATGTTTATTTTGCATTTAATGTGTGTGTGTGTGTGTGTGTATGTTGGTACTATTTTATTATCTCCGAGCAGGATATTATAATATGTAATTTAGTCTTCATGGAAATTTCAAATCTAGGCTTCATAAGTATAAGCAAAAGCTCCTACACTAAATATGACTGATTTATATATAAGCAATACATAGAGAAAATATATAAATTATCTTACTTTAAAGAAGAGATAATTGTGGCAGATAGTATATATTTTAGTTATTGGTGGCAATTTAAAATTGATTTTCAATTGTATTCTCTGAAAGGCTATCATTACCATACTGACTAGTAGTGCCTGAAACTGAAAATTCATAAGTAAGTAGATGAATGAACTGGAACTGGTCTGCTTCAGTTATACTACCATAATGAACATATACTACTTTCTTTAAGAAATAAATGCTTGGAAATCAGAAATACTTGCTTATATCTATGTAATTTCTTACCATACTGGATGTTTGGGTATTCTTCAGGATGATTTAGCTATGCTTTTTTCAGTACATTCATACTCTCTTGAGAGATGTTTCAGTTCTACACACTTAGAAACTATTTATCAAATAAAAATGTCAAGCTGTTCCAAAGTTTTATTTTTAATGCATAATATTTTTATTTGGAGAGTGCAAAAAAATGTACTGTCTCTATTCTAGTGCCTTGCAAATATGCTTTGTGTATAAGAGACAAATCCTGAATACTTTTATCAAAATCATATGATTCTGAAAAAATTCTATAGAACTGTCATGAATAATATTTTTCATAAACTTCCCATTCATGGGGTATTTTAGAATTCTTTTTTGCTTGTCTATTATAAAAATAGGGCAATAAAATATGGACTATTATTTTGGAACTTAATTTTGATAGCAGAGAAACTCAAAGACAGTCTCAACAGGTATAACAATCATTTCCTTAACCATCTCCTTAACTATTAACCAGAAAAGCTTTATCATTGTATTCAACTACTTGTTTTCAATGGGAAAGTTTATAACTACATTTTGTCTGTGCAACTTGTGCTGAAGCTAGGAGTCAAAGCATATCTTAGAATAGTAGTCTAGTATTTCTCTCCTTTTTTCATAGCAAAACAACGTTCAAGATTTTAGAAGTACATGTTTGGTACATTTCTATCAGCAAGTTGACAATGCACAATCCCCCTGGTAAACCTTTGTTTAATTCATTAGTATACTCTTCAAGTTTTATGATACTTACCAAATGCTATTTAATATGTGTGTATGTGTGCACGCACGTGTATAATAAAATTTGTGGTTTAGATAAGTTGAAGGTTAAAAAAACAGTAACGTACTCCAAGTGGAGTTGATATATGTAAGTATATACATTAGTGCTACATTCTTGTTTCATCTAAACAACAACAACAAAAAATAGTTTTGTAAAGCCATTGTTACTCCTACTAATAATTCAGAAAAGAAGAAATTGGAATAGGGATATTTTTCAAAATTACCCACAAAAATGAATTTAACAATGAGACTTCTATACTACCTAAGAGCCAAAGCAATTATTTATCTTTCAAATGATGACACACTCTGGTAAATCTGTTTATTTTATCACAAGTTCTAATCATAATATTATATCTGTAATTTAACATTGTGTTACAATCTGTTATGTCTTCAAATTATTTTGAAAAAAAGTTTTAGATTTCATTTCCAGTGGCCTTCTGTTCAGTGAGCATTTGAAATACATATTCAAAAATAGTACTTTCATTGATTTGCATCCACTAAACTTGAGAGAACAGTGACAAAAAATTAAATGACTCTAGAAAGGTGAGACAAGAGACTTCCATTGTCAATCTTAATATTGTTTAATCAATTGGCAAGGTGTTCTCTTGTTTTTGCAACATCTGAGAGCTTGATCACAGCTTAGCTGCTTCAGCAATAAAAAAGTAATCAACATGTTACACATTCATATGCTAAAATGCCCAAATTTGTCAAAGTCAAAGCAAAGTAAGTTTGAAGCAAAATTTTAGTGTCTTGATCTGTCTCTAAAGATAATGATTTGTATGCTATAATCTTATTTTCTTAGAAAATAATGAAACAAATAACTCTTGTCTTAGCTAATGAAAAATCAAACAAGTTCAGGTTTTCATTAATCAGTTTACTGAAGTAGTATTCTTATACTAAGTTCAATTTTTGCTGTTTTTCCTTTTCTTCTCTTGTTTTCTGTGTTCTAAGCTTTCTGTTTAATTTTTCTATTAGCATAAAGCTGCAAAGGCAAATATTTTACATGGCTTTTAGGGCAGAAAGAATTTAGAAACATCTAAATATGTGCAGTACTGAATCACTAGCTATATATGACTACTGAGCATTTGAATAAATTGAAGACTATTTAAGTTTAAATACAAAATCTGTCACAAACCACATTAATACTTTTACAGCAGATACATTAAATATTTTGCATATATTTTATTAAATGAAAATATATTACTATGATTAATTTCACAAACTTTTTTGTTACTACTTACCTTTTTTTTAGACAATGTAAACCTATACATATGTTTTTCATTGAAGTTTGCATTAGGTTTATTTTGTACAGTGCTGCTCTAAAGGGAAAGTTTGAAGAATTGTTCTAAATAATGGAAAGTCAAGGATACAACAACAAAAAAACCTGATGTTAATGGATGCTGTGCCAATGTCACTAGCAGAACCAACATTCTCTTGCTAAAGGTGACTTAAGCAAAAGATAAATATAAAAGTATTAATAAAAATAAATGATCTTAAAGAATATCCAATTTGAGATCTAAATACTTAGTTGAGACCATATAAATGGGCTAATTATAATAAAATTTACAGTACAGTCTTATTTTACTTTTACAATTTAAAGTCTACCTTCACATTTTCTACTCCTTTGTGTGGAATCAGCAGTTTTGTGTTCCTGTTTTGTGTGAAAGAGACTCAGCAATTTTCTTGAGAGCTTTGCTTATTTAAATCTATTGAATATAGGCCAAACACTTATTCATTATCACAGAAACCAATGACAGAATGCAATTAATTTTGTTAAAAGAAACATTCAGATAATATTATCATCTAAACTAATTACAAATAGCTTGCCTTAAAAATAATATATGCTCTCACAGCATAAATTCTATTACAATTGTCTGTTTTTTTCTTCCTACCATGCACTTATACTACTACTTTGCTGCATTTTCCTGTTTTTCTTGTTAACATACAGGAAGAGCACCTATGATAGAATACATTAGAACTGCCTACTTAACACAGCTAGCCAATGTAAGCACATCTAAATTTATATGAAATATACCTTCGAAAATCATTAATTTATTTCAAATACATGTTCCTCAGCTACATAACAACACCCTTTTCTTACTTTTATGGTATAATTTTAAGAATCTGTCTTTGATAAATATACATGCATTCATATTTTAAATAATGATTGGAATAAAAAGTTGTAATCCTACAAAATCACCACCATCTCTGACTGTGTCCATTTCACATATGCTACTACTTTTGGTAATTAACTGTCAATTGGTTGAAGAATAAGTTGTATATATGTATGATACATAGAACCACATGTTCTTTCCTATTTGTGTGGAATGTAGTATAGATGTCTGTTAAGTCCATTTGATTCATTACCTCCATTAGTTTTCTTATTTCTCTTTTAGGTTTATGTCTGGTTGACCAGTCCATTGGTGAGAGAGGAGTGTTGAAGTCTCCTACTATTAGTGTGTGAGGTTTGATGTATGCCTTGAGTTCTAGTAATGTTTCTTTTACATACGTGGGTGCTTTTATATTAGGGGCACAGATAATCAGGATTGAGACTTCATCCTGATGAATTGTTCTTGTTATGAGTATAAAGTGTCCATCTCCATCTCTTCTGATTGATTTTAGTTTGAAGTTAATTTTGTTAGATATTAGTATATTCACACCTGCTTGTTTCTTAGGTGCGTTTGATTGAAAAACCTTTTCCCAACCTGTTACTCTGAGTAAATGTCTGTCTTTGAGTTTGAGGTATGTTTCTTGTAAACAGCAGAATGTTGGATCCTGTTTTTGCATCCATTCTCTTATCCTGTGCCTTTTTATAGGTGCATTGAGTTTATTGATATTAAGTGATATTAATGACCAGTGGTTGTTAACTCCTGTTATTATTATTATTATTGTTGTTGTTTTTTGGTGTTAGAGTTTGTGCGTTTCCCTTCTTTGAGTTGTGCTGGTGGAGGGTTGTTAGATGTCTGCATTATTGTGGGTTATTGGGTTCCTTGGGTTGTGATTTTCCTTCTGTCACTTTCTATAAGGCTCGGTTTGTGGCTATGTATTGTTTAATTTTTTTTTTATCCTGAAATATCTTGTTTTTTCCACTTCTTGCACCTTCATGGGAATATCCTTCTTTAGGTTGGGAAAGTTTTCTTCTATAATTTTGTTGAATATATTTTCTGTGCCATTGAGCTATAATTCTTCTCCTTCTTCTACCCCTAATATTCTTAGGTTTGGTCTTTCATGGTGTCCCAGATATCCTGGATGTTTTGTGTCAAGAATTTGTTGGATTTGCTGTTTTCTTTGATCAGTGCATTTATTTCCTCTATAGTATCTTCAGTGTCTGAGATTCTTTCTTCTATCTCTTGTATATTTTTGATTATACTTGTCTCTGTAGTTTTTGGTCATTTACTCAGATTTTCCATATCCTGCCATCTCTCGGTTTGTGTTTTCTTCATTGCCTCCATTTCATTTTTAAAGTCTTGAACTGTTTCCTTTACCTGTTTGATTGCTTTTTCTTGGTTTTCTTGGGTATATTTGAGGGATTTATCCATTTCTTCTAACTTTTTGTTAGTCTTCTCATCCATTTCTTAAAGGAGTTTTTCACATTCTGTTTAATTGTCTCTAACACTTTCATAATGCTACATTAAAAGTCTATTTCTCTACTTCTTCTGGATTAGGGTGTTCAAGTCTTCCTGTTGTATGTTCGCTGGATTCTTGTGTTATCATGTTGCTTTTCAGATTGTTGGAGGAATTCTTGCATTGGCACCTGCCCATCTCTTCCTTCAAATGCTGTTAGGAGAGTCTTGGAGGCTTGTTCCAATCTTTGCTGTGGCTACTTGTGTATTTGGGGTTTTTTCATGATCTGCCCTCTCTTAGGTCCCCTCAACACTATACTTGTCTCTCAGATCCTCTTCACCCTGAAGTAGGCTGTGCTGGTGGATCTAAGGACCCCATAGAATGAAAGGAGTGCTTGGGAGGCAAGCTGGGATGTGATAAGTAGAGAAAGGCAGTAGCCAGGGAGAAGCTTGGCTGAATGGCCAGACAGTTTAGGGGATTGTGGGGTGCCTGTGCTCCATTCCTGGTGTGTCCAGCCTGCTGGTTGGGCACTTACTTACCCCTCAGAATGGAACTTCTGGTACAGGAGCAGGGCCACTTGCTGGCCAGGGACCTTGCAGACAAAAGGATGGGCTTGCGGGTGCAGGCTCAGTGGAACAAAGAAACTCCTGCAGTAGTTAGTTGCATTCACCACTTTGTCCTCAGACCCTCAGCCCCAAAGCAGGCGGAGTTGGGGGATCCTATGACCCTGCAGATGGAAAGGGGTGTTGGGGGGAAGCTGGGATGGGATAAGAAGAGAAAGACAGTAGCCAGGGAGAAGCCCCCACTGAATGGCCAGAAATTTTAGGGGATTGAAGGGTGCCTGTGCTCCCATTCCAGGGCGCAGGGCCAGCTGGTTGGGCACACATTCACCCCTCAGGACAGATCTTCTCCTATAGCATCAGGGCCACTTGCTGGCTAGGGACTTCACAGAAAAAAGAGCAGACTTGCTGGGTGCAGGCTCAGTGGAACAAAGAAACTCCTGCAACAGTTGCACTCACCATTTTGTCCCCAGACCCTCAGCCCCAAAGCAGGCTGAGTTTCAAGTCATGATATTTCTAAAACCTTCTCCTTTTCTTATAAAGGCACAATCTTCGTGAAAGGAGAAATCAACACTCATCCAGGGGTGTAAAGATAAGATTAGGTGAGAATCGACTACCACCATGTTGCTAGGCCAGCAAAATTTTCAATGACATTCTAAATCAAATCCTTATAACCATAGAACATGAAATTTTTATTAATCATAAAGATCGTGTATTTTAAATCCAGCACTGATACTTTACAATGATATATATGATATATACATACATATCATATATATATATATATCATATATATATTCACAAAAATCTATAAAAAACAAGTTCATTCGCCCTGAATTTGTATCATTTTACGTTTAATGAATAATAATTTTATAGTGAAAATAATAAGAGAGCAACACTAGCCACAGATAACAAAAATTCCATGTTCTTGTAGCAAAACTCCAAAAATCAATGGCTATGTAGATAAATGACAGTGGGGATTTTATTAACAAGCTAAATATAAATCTATCTGAAGACAGTAGACATTGGAGAATTTTCTAAAGATTTATTCAATGAAGTCCCACCTACAGGCTAACTTAATACTATTCCAAATTAAAATTCCACAAACATGCTCTTTTGGCAGTTTTATTTAAATAAATACTGCCACAATTATTTAAAGCTATCTTTTATCATATGAACATTCAATCAAAAAATCAAAAACTCTTGACTATTTATTTTTAATATACCTAACAATATGCATTAAACACTTAAAGAAATAACTTTAGTCAAAGTTTCAATCAGATAACACAATCTCCATTACCATACCTCATTCTAAATGTCATTTCTAATCAAAACAACATTTCAAAGCTATATTTTACATATGAGCTCAAATCAAAGCCTTACAATCTACTTATGAAAATAAAAACTTCTAATGTTCTTTTTTTTGATAAGAAGTCAAAATATAATAGTGATACTTAGTTTTACCTTCCTGGATGAGTTTAAGAATATTTTCATAAAAGAACTCAGAAGAAACTTTAAGTTAACCAAGGCAGATTATATTCATTTAACAAAAACATTATTGTTTTCAACATTCTGTTCCTGAAGTATGCAATCCAGGGGTTGGAGTATGTTCTATAACAATACATAGCATTTGCTAAGTAGAAGGCCATTTGGACACATTTTCTAAACATAAAACTTAAGATTTTTCCAGTCTATGCTCCTTATCTGTTGGAATCATATAAGAAAGAACATTAAGTCTGTGTCACATTCAAGCTTTTATGTACATTTCAGATAAAAGTTATTTTCTATTAGTGACTCTATTAATATTGCATATACTCTAAACATTTTTCCCTATTGGAACATATCAATTTACTTTGAACTGCTAAACAAGAAGAGAGATGAAAAACATATGTCAATATATAGGAAAATGATAAGATTTACAAAAGAATCTGAAATAAAATTGTTATAATACATGATAAATTATTGAAAGAAAAATATCATGATATACATGATCATTAGATTCTGTGAATACAGATTACTGGTAGAATGCAATTAGAGCATGCATAATGACTAGGGTTAAATCTCTTCTACCACCATTAGTAATTATAGTCCTAGTGAGATTAACAATAAAACAAAATATTTGGAGTACTATAATAATATATTAATATATTCAAATATTCACAATTTTGTCATCCTTAATCTTGCAAACAGCTTCTATTCTGAAGCTTAGTTTGAATTTAAATCTCTGAAAGAGTTTATACATTAATAATACAGAATTTACTTACATAAACTTTTCTTTTTTAAATATTTTTGTTGAAAATAGATTCCTCTCCCATACAATATGTCAGATCACAGATGCCCCTCCCTCCTCTTCTGGCAACTCCCTCCACCTCTCCTCTCTCCCAAAAAGTTTCCCCCTCCTTTTTCCTAAAAAGAGCAGGCCTCCTAGATTATTTTATTAATTTTATGATATAGATAAATATTTAAATAGTGTAAATTCTAATTTTTAATCATGTTTCTTTCTAAGATGATAAAGTTTTTTGATAGTCCATCATTCAAACATTTTGTCTTGCTTATTTGGTTAATTCATAGTATTTTATTTGGCCACAAAGTATCTTTGCGTTATTCTAAAAGATACATTTTTATGTATTAGATTTTAAATTTTGTATACATAATAACTTTATGAGAAATAAACTTTTCTTACATTGGAATTATAGGTTTAACCTTATTATACTTGATAAAAATAAAATAATATAAGATACCAGAAATATATGAATCAAAATTCTTTCTAACCCATATTGAATATGCAGAGCTCCCTTTTATGATTTCAATTAATGCCGCGCCAGCAAGGCAACTGTCGTTCTTCTGAGTGAGGGATGTCAGGAATAAGATGCAACAAAACTTCAGGTTCTGCAGACAAGACCTTTATTCCACTTTTTCACAAGTATTTATAGCCCTCAGCAGGGGAGGCCAAACCAGCAAAAGCAGGAAGCTCATCACCATAACTCAATGGCTAAGGGGTAAACATCCTTAGAAACATTGCTGAAAACAACAGATTGTTCCTGTTTTTGTTCCTGTTTTCAACCAACCTCAAGAGTGCAAAACAGATCAAGTGGGGGTGCAAAGGCCTGTCCTCTAGGGACCCAACAAATTAATATCTTTGTTTAAAGATGTTCTGATAAGCAATAATCTCTATGTATATTTTGAAAAGTGAAAATGAGCTGACATTACACCCTAGTTTTCTGCTTAATTGATCTTCTTAATAGTGAACATGAGCCCTTTCAAAAATAACAATCTCTGCAATATTCTTAATGTATCCTCAAGTAATATTATCTGTGACATTTTGATTTGATATCCATACAGGGCAACTGTCATTTCTTTTTCTTGTTCTATTACATAAATAATGTACCTCTTAAGTAGAATTAGCCAGCCCAAGTGAATGAGATTCAGGTCAAGAGGCTATTGGCTTTGTTGTAAAGTGCCATGGATGTACCATAATTATATACAACTCTGCATTGCTTCTGATGCACAGTAATTTTTACTAGTGATATATATTATTGATTTTAAAGCAATTTAGAAGTGGTCTGTGCAAAGATTTGTGTACATATGTGCAATGTAATTGTTTTGGTAATGTGTCTGTGTTATATTTAAATGCGTAGAGATGACTTTCCAAAAGCTAATGAAAAATTATTGTTTGGACTAATGCTTTTCTAGCACTTCCTGTTATAAATGCATCTACAATAACAGAAAATAATTTTAAAAATTCCTAATGTGTGACTATTAAGATATGCACAGAATTTGCATGGAGGAATTTAGCCAAAGCAAAATGAAACTGATAAAGATTCAGTATTTGTATTTTATGGAGACTTTAATAGTCAATGCATACTATGATGCATTTGACTTAGTCAACACACACTACAATGTGTCTGTCTTATTCTTTTAGTATACTTAAGGATTTGTAAATAATTTTACTTCTATAGTAGAAATTGTTATAAAACCAATCTATATAATATAATATAATATAATATAATATAATATATTTCTAGATGAGTACAGTCATGCTAATATTCATTTAAAAAACAATATTGCTTTCTCCTTTTTTTAAATTTATTTATTTATTATGTTTACAATTGTCAGAGACCAGCTTTGAAAAGTATACCTCTTACCAGGGTAGGGACATGAGGATTAGAAAAGTTTTCTGAGTGTCCATTGTATAGGCAAGTACTTAATCACTTTTAGTTTTAGGGAATTGGGAGGATCTTGAAGGAATTAAAATCATAATTAATGTATAAGAATTTTATTTTATTTATTGTGTGAAAATGTAATGATGAGTTTTATGTATTGATTATGAATAAAAATAAAATGAAGCATGCATAAAGAGCACAGAGATTACTTTATGTAATTTTTACATTTTAACCTAAGTTGTCTGGGTTATTTAGTTACACAAGTGGAAAAATCCAGACTGTTTTTTTTTTTTTGTAGTGTCTTCTCATGATGGTTTTATAGTTATTTCTTATCCTAAAAGTATAGTCACCAAAAAATGCAGTGCTGTGTACTTACATGATCATTTACAAAAGCCTGTTTAAAATAAATTAGTTCTTTGCATAACTGAAATATGTATATAAAGACCAAGGAGTGAGCACAACAGATAAGAATCCTAGCTGCCAAACCTGATTAACTAAGCTTATCCCTGTAACCCCCAATGGCGGAAAAATAAAACCTTTCCTAAGTTGTTGTCTTATCTCTACCCATGTATTATGTCATGTGCTCCTCCCACAATAAATGATTAATTAAAAATAAATCCTAGAAATTTAAATTCGTGTTTCTTGAGTCCTAATTAAGATTGTTAGGGGAGTAACGGAGGACATTTTTATGAGAACTTTGCAAACAAATTTAGATTTCAAATTGTTTTGTAGATACTATAAATGGCAAAATGCTGATAGAAAAGCAATAAACATATTCATATTACATTTTTTCTGTGTTTACAAAGACAAGGCTTCATTTTTTTATTATTTACTGTAAAATCTTTGAATTGTAGTATTGAATTTAACTGTATTCTATATAGTAATCTCATATTAATCATGAAAACAAGTATCTAGGAAAATAGCTCTATTAGTAAATGCATGTCTTGCATGAGGACCTGAGTTTGATCCCACAAGTCAACATATACAGCAGAGCATAGTGAATTCTTTGAAGTGTTGGTGCTGTGGGAGTTGTGGCAGGAGGATCATTGGAGTATTATGCCCACTTAATGTGTTGTACTAAGTGAGACATGCAACCTATTAAGTGTCTTTGTCTTATACAAATAAATATGGATGACATTTGTTAACATGTCAACAAGATTATCCTTTCATTTCCACATAGGTATATAAACTCATTTACATGTATACCTTCATGAACATATACAATCACAAATACAGACACACACACACACACACACAATGCTCAAGTAGTTAAACTTGGGAAAATAAAGTGACTTTCTGTTTTCATACCCCTGGTCACAGCTGAACTGAAAGTAAAGTATCTCAGTTTTTTTCTGATAATGTGAGATCAACATTTGACCCAGCTTTATGATATGGTATACATTTTTTTCAATTTTTCAAAGTTTAATATTAGTTATCTGCCTTGATATGTTTCTTTCATGAAATTATTATTTCAATCGCATGTTATAATTTGGAAAATATATGTTGCAATTGGCAACAAAGCAGGCCATACCCTGGAGTATTTTCTGTGATCTGACATGAATATATATCCAAATTTTTCACAAGCATGACAGACACAAACTGTTAATGGTACATTTTCTGAGAAAACTTTAGGGCTTAATATGATGTCTCTTTATTTCTGTGGAGAAATCTGTTATTCATTTGCAATGCAGGTTTAAATGTACTTCAGTGGTTTGGCTTTCTTGTAAAAGTAGACTTTATCAAGAATTATAAATATTTAGGTAAGAATGATACATTGTCTAATTTTTAGATCTTATTAAGCACTCTATTTATAAATTCATCCAGAATGTTAATAAAGACTGAATGAGTTAGACAGTTATCACTCTTCTAAAAGATTTTAGCTAGAGTATTGCTCACAATAGATGGAGACTAAAAACGTAGAGATTTTTATACTTTTTACTGTTTTTAAGGAAAATGTTATCATATTATTAAATTACTTAATTTAATAAACTAATTTATTAAAATTAATTCAGTTGGCACATCTTATCATATGGCTCCCAAAGTCCATATATTTTTAATACAAATTATCCATTCCCTAGATTAACCTTAGTTAATTTCTTAAATAAATGACTAGAACATTTTACAATAACATTTTGCCTTATTTAATTGTTACTGTTAGAGAGAGGTATATTATATTTTGTCCTCAAGTTTTATAACAAATTTTGATTCCTTTAAGTGAGAAAAAAATTGTGTTAAGCATTAATTTCATTGGCATGTCCATCATTTAGCACATTGTATGTAAATTTTCAAAAATTCCTGTGAATTAAAGACACATTATTTAGAAAGACATAACTCCTATCAGTATATCTGCCTATTTGATATATATTTGTCTACCCCTATTATTATGATTAACTTTTAATATCCAATTAATTTTTAAAATAACCCAGATAATTAATATTATCTGTACATTTTCTTTGGTCACTTTAATTTAGGATATGACTTTGATCTATACATAGTGTAATAAATAGATTATTTGGTTTGCTTAATGTTTCCTGACAAAATAGCATGTCTCCTATGTTGTTTTCTGGCTTTAGTTTCTTCACCAAAATTTCACATTTTTGTAAATGCTAAGGAAAATATTCCTCTTTCTTTTAAGGGTCTTAAACTATAAAATTATAATATGCCTTTCAATTAGAATATGTTTAGTGATCATATCCTGAGAGTTTGTCACTTATTGCAAGCAGATATATCTTGATAAGAACCCAAAACGCTTGCTCCACCACAGATTTGCTCCTACTATATGATATTCTAGAATAAAGAAGAGAATAGCATCTCTTTATCTTTCTGTTTTCTCTTCTCACCCTATTTTCCCCTCTTGTCTTTTTACCCTGCCTCCTATCTTCAATTTCTGTTTTTGCTGTAATCACGCCTATAAATGTTCCTTATAACATTTTAAATTGTTGGAAGTAGTTAATAATGTCAAACCATACCATGAAGATCCTTTTTGATTTAAGCAGTCTGAATTGATTATGTCACATATTATTTTTATCCTCAGCATGTACTAGGAATATATTCAAGGAGAAAATGGCATATGAGTACTTTGCTGTTTTACTTATTGGCACAATGCACATTTTTTTGGACATGACTGATTAACAATTTTAAAATGTATGCCTTCTAAAGATATTTTTAATCCTAGCCTTTAAGAATCAATGGGAAGTGGGAGTAAGGAAAAATTCACCTAAAATATGTTTTGACAAAATGAAAAAAGATTCAAAGCAGAAATATCATGGGAAAGATCATATTGATATAATGGTCTACTACACATTTGATAGAAAACACTGAAAATTAACCTCAACATCTTTTATTCTAAAAGTTGTTCTTAAGACCAAAGGATGACAAAGTTGATTATTGTGAATACTACATTAAGTCATATTTTTATCTTTAAAATATCCAAGAATGATAAATTGAAAATTGTTATTAGAAAGTTTGGAAAAGAGTGTAATTAGACAACTTTACTATAGTTTTGACATTGATTTCACTCTTCTAGAATGGAAATTATCATGGTGGCATTACTATTCCATGTACATGAAACTGATAATGAAGTTTATCGAAGACAAAGAACTGTGTGTTGAATGAGCATGTTAAATTTAGGTCTTAGTAAGTCACATGCATGTAAGTGAGAAACAGAACATTTTGAGAATCAAATAGAAAAGAGTTAAGAAAATTTAGAGACATAGAACTGAGATAATAACAAACTTGAAGCAAGAGTTTTGGTTTTTTGATCTTCAGGTTGAACCCAAATTTCTGTCCCTGAATTTTCATTAATTGTTCTACAAATTATTATAAAACAAAGTTTAGCTCATTGTCTAAAAAGAGCAGCTTTAGCAATCCTTCAAGCACATGTGAGTCTACTTTAATGTAGTCAGTTAAAATATGCAAACTGAATGTTATGGTCCAGAGAATAATCGTTTCTTGTTTTTACAAAGTGTGCAAAATTGTAACTTTATAGATCCATGTACTTAAGCTTTGAAGTATGATAGTTTTCTAGTAGCTATTAAATATGGTTTGCTACCACAGACTACTTCAAAGAAATTGAGTTCCAGCATAAAAGCATAAAAAACATAAAAACTTCTAAAATGTAAGTTAATCATTCAAGGAGAAGAAAGGTACATATTGTAATCTGCCAGTTCTTTGAAAAATTGCTACAATCTACTATATAGTTCATTATTAAAAGTCTGGCTTTGCAAAACAGTAATACAGTGTAAGCTATAATTTTGAGTGACTACCTCGCCTAAGGCTTATAAAATTCAAATCCTTGATGATTTTAGTTAAAATTCCAAGAAATATTTAGTTTATGACTGACTATTGAAGATATTCTCACCTGGAGAAGAACCCATTTCCACAAGTTGTGGATGCATTCCCTAAATGAAGATGTTGAACTTTGTGATATGACAGCATCTCCAGTATATGAACTTTCTACTCTATAATTCTAAATGATCCTGACTGGTTCTGTCATTTAAAAAAAAATATTAGAAATTCTCCATTAAAAGTCAGAGTAATATCAGAAAAGAAAAATGAGAGAAAATAAGAGAATTAAACAAGAATGCCTATTCATTTTTCCCATCATTTCACAGAAAAAATCAGGCACATATGAAGCTTAGAAGAATGAAACAAAATGAGCAAAATGACATATGGTTCTTTATTGCATATTACTTAGCTTTCTAGAAATTTAGAATTCATCAAAGTAATTGACTCCTCAGATTGACTCTTAACAAAAATGAGTAACTTTAGAGATTCTTTTCATTTGATGTTTATTGTTCATTGTAATGGATTTGACTAGGACTTTAAGTTCCTCACTGAAAATGCCACAGGACTTAATGGATTAGATAAATCACAGGCTTGTAGATATTTTCAGGAAATGTGCTGAGTTTGGAAAGTAAATCTTCATTAATCTTACAAGTTTAACATTATTCTTTTCCTCCAACATCTGTCATTTTATATATTTATTCAGTGTACAATGTTGTGGTGATATTCTTTCCAGAATGAGATTCAGCTCAAAATTCAGAATATATATCCATTTTCAAAATTAACCTTCATATTTCGTACATAATATCATATGCAGTTCTACAATTCAAAAAGCCTATAAGTATTCCATGATAAAAGACATCCAAGTGTTTCAACCTTTATATCTTTGTATGTAAAATAATATGCAGCTGACTACACTTCAAATGGCTTATAAGTTAATTCCATGATTTAAAATATTCAAATGATTCTTTTGTACAAAGAAATCTTAGCACAGATACAAATAATACATATTTCTTTCTCAAAATACTGCTTCATTTTCCAAAGAAGAAAAGAAAAATGTTGTGTATGATTGATTATATTAGAATATCATTGAAGAGTTCCTTAGCTTCTGCCATGATCTTTAATAGTCTCACAGCTATCTACTACCAATGTTTACAGTAGGTTCCTGTACTTCCTTTAACATTAGTGATAATAGTGTTACTATAAATAGAAGGTATTTCAAATTTTAAAAAGAAAATCAGTGATTTTTAATCGAAAGATAATTTTCGCATTGTAACTGGTGCTTAATTTTCTTTGTGGGTGTTCTTGTAAAAGAAATGAGTTATTGCGTGATAGACATTAAGACCTCAGCAGAGTAACCCATTATTACTCTATCACAAAAAAGCTATCAAACCAGAATCAAAAATGAAATTGTCAATAATGTCTTCTCAGACATAGTGAACAGGCCTGTTTTTCAGTAGGTAGTAAAAAGTTATATCAGCTGAATGATGGGGCCATTTATATGTTTGTCTTTTTTTTTTTTTTTTTTTTTTTTTTTTTTTTGGTTTTTCGAGACAGGGTTTCTCTGTGGTTTTGGAGCCTGTCCTGGAAGTAGCTCTTGTAGACCAGGCTGGTCTCGAACTCACAGAGATCCGCCTGCCTCTGCCTCCCAAGTGCTGGGATTAAAGGCGTGCGCCACCACCGCCCGGCTTTATATGTTTGTCTTGATTTAGCAATATAATTTTTTCTTTTGTCTTGTTGCCCATATAAAATTTAAAAGTACTAGAACTTACAAAAAAATTTGCTGCAGCCAGCGCAGCCTGGATGCCAAGACTGGCAGGGGGTGCCGGGATTGAGACATAGAGGCTTCTTTTCAGGTGGAAGAACAGCAACCTTTATTTTTCCCAGCAACCTTTTATACTTCTACTCCTTCTGTGGAGACACACCAACCAGAAAGAACAAACATCCTTGTCAATTACAGACAACAAGGAAGTTCCGCTGTCAGTCAGGGGGAGTGAGGGAAGCTGGATCACAACAAAAATTAATACTTATTTTTTAGTTAAGTTTCTAAACCTTAAAAAAGCACTCAAAATCTATAGTAGTTTAGAAGAACCACTTTTGAAATGTGATTTAAAATTGTCTATAAGGATTGTATTCTATGACAATCATTGAATTCTCATTTTTGTTTATGAATATATATGCATCTCCAATGTGTGTAGACCTACATACAAAGATCTTTGTATATAGTTTCTGTATTAGCCATTTATATGCTATATGCATATCGTTCAGTAAATTAGTAATTATTCATATCATTGCATTTATGATGCTGATTTTTGTTAATTTTTTTGACAGCACTCAGTGATTTGTTTTGGTTTAGTTATCAGCCACTATTAATATCACTTGCTTTTGATTCATAACTTTCCCTTCATGGAGACTTCATTTGTTTTTGAGAAGTGTCATTAGCTTTGGATGAATGTATGACTTGAAGACCTGTTTTTCGTTTCTTCATCCTTTATTTTAACGACAGCAATTCTCAAGTTCAGAAGCACAGTTTTTAACAGAAACATTTTAAAATCTGTTTTGTGAAAAGTAGGAACACTAAATAGAATGAAAATGTGAAATTCAGTGCTGCAATTAAAATTGTCTATAAGGACTGCATTCTATGACAATCACTGAATTCTCATTTTTGTTTTTGAATATATACACATCTCCAATGATTTTTATTATAACAATTGTGAAAGAATCATTCCTGAGTTTTGTAGTTTATTTTGAATGTCGAAGAGTGAATAATATTGAGTAAACTGAGTTGGCTACAATTGTCCAAGTTATGCTTATTGTTTTTGTTTCCTTACTTTTACTTCCACAGTAGAGCAACATTATTTTATAGTTTCAGAGGTGTCAAGAATTAAAACTTCAATTTTAATGTATCATTCTATCATTTTCTTTAAATTACTGTCCTAATTTTATAAATAACTTCAAAATTTTGAAATTGGCAAAGCTTCAATGAATTCTGGAAATTTGGAAAACATATATACTGAAATTTATAATCTATAATCTTTAAATTGATCATTTAAATTGTTTAACACTCATCCTAGGTGTATGATGTTTTGTGACCTGTTTTCACAAGACCTTTGTTTCAAACTTTCTATATTTTATATCTAATTAAGTAATTTTTGTAGTATTGACTTTCATTATGATTTAACAAGAGTTGGTGAGAACTATTTTATTATGAACAGATATTTCTCTGTTATGATCCAGCTGCCCTCACTCCCCCTGACTGGCAGGGGAACTTCCTTGTGGTCTGTAATTGACAAGGATGTTTGTGATCTTTTTGGCTGGTGGGTCTCCACAGAAGGAATAGAGGTATAAAAGGTTGCTGGGCAAAATAAAGGTTGCTGTTCTTCCACCTGAAATGAAGCCTCCGTGTCTCAATCCTGGCACCCTTCGCCAGTCTCGGCTATCCAGGCTGCGCTGGCTGCAGCAAGTGGAGGTTCCACCAAGATCTGGAAAGTGGGGATTCGTAAACAGGGTTGCTCAGTCCGAGGAGCGTACTGGGGAAGGTAAAGTGTTTTTATTTTTCATCCCCAGAGATAACTCTGAGGGACATCCTCTAAAAGATATAAAGAGGCAGGAGGGTGAATTGAAAGGCCTCAAAAAGTAACTAAAACTCTTAAAGCAACAAGGCATGGAAGTAACAAGGAAGACAGCCAAAGATTTTGTGCAGGAGGGGGTTTAAATGTTCCAGATTGGGAACAAGTCAAGTCAGATTAAAAGGACTATGTGTGTCTTCATCCCCAGAGATGCTCTGAAGGGCACCCTCTGGCAGACGGGCCAGTAGGGAAGAAATAAAAAGGAGGCAGGAAGGTGAATTGAGGGCCTCAAAAGATAGAATGTGTAGAGATATATATTATTGTGTTGATTGTGTTGTCTTTTGTGTTCTGGACTGGAGAAAGACATTTGATCTGGGAGCTGCTAAGAAAGGTATTTTCACTTTAAAGTACAGATCTAAGGATTTGATACTTTGGAAAAGAGGTTCTGCTTTTGTCTCCACAGAGGATGAGAACCTGTGGATTCATTGCAAATTTATGTGCTTTGAATTACTGAGACTCCCTGAAATGTTGATGTAAAATATCCCCCAAGAATGCACATCCTACCCTCTCAGAACAACTGGTGGCTTAACCATTCATTATTGACTAACTGTAGTATATCCTTTCTGATATTAGATACCACTGTATCTCTCCAGGATTATTACAATAGTTTCCTAATATATTAGGAACTTACTATGGTTCTATGTTCTATTTCTTTATCAACTAGAGTAAAACATAAGCATTGATCTCTATAATTTTCCAGAATATTACAATCATACTCAGAATAATTATGGGAATAGTTGTAATGTTCAGAAAGCCTTAATGGGTTATCCATCTCTTCTGTTTTCTCATGTACATTGATTCTACTTTGTCTTTCTGTTCTAGTCCAAAGAATAGTAAGGGGGCAACACGATTACTCATTAAGGAGAGGGGCTTGCCACCAAGCCTAACAACCTAAGTTTAATCCCTGGTACCCACATGGTGGAAAGTGAACAAATCCCCACGCGTTGCCTTCTGAATCTCAAGTCTTGTGATATGACATGTTTCACCCACCTTCCACACAATAAATATATTTAATTAAATAAAACAAGAAACAATTCTACTTATTTTGCCTAGTCTTCTGTCAAGGCTTCAGGTGAACTGAGACTATAAGGTCTCCGGGACACAGTAGCACTTGACCCACTCCACACCAGGCTGCTGCAATGCCCTGGGTGACAGAAGACTACCCATTTGAACCATACCTAGGAAGAACCTACCAAAGGCTGACAAGCCCTTTTAGTAACAGTCCTGTGACCATAGAAAAATACAAGAGACTTGAGAAACCACATCTTAATCTCAGAGTTGTAGCTATCAATCAGTGAGTTTTATATGACAGCAGTCTAGGAAGGTAAACTAAAAATAAATTGTTTTGGTCAGCATTTAAAACTTCGATTTAATAAAAGACTTTTACTTTGTGTGAGGAATTTATAGAAACTCTGATTTGCAACCATGAATTTTAAGTATAGATTTTACAGATCTAAGAGCAAAAACACTGATATTTCAAGAGCAAGGTATCTGCCACCATTTGGTATGGGATTGTTGCTTGTATCTCATTCAAGTTTACACAGACTTGAAATGAAGAGTCAAGGGGTGAGGCAGGGTGAGCAAGGGCTGAGGAAAGATTTTCCCAGCAGGGGCAGTGGTGGAGGAGGAAAGTTTCAGCAGCAGGATAGGAGGAAAAGTGCACAGGAGGCCTAGCTGAAAAGCAGACAGGAGACAGATTTCCTATCTCTCTGCAGACTACCCTACCTCCATTAGAAAGCCTGTTTTCCAGTTCTGATGGAAAACTGACAATGACAGGGTTAGAGATGCAGACCTGGAGGCAGAAGGGGAACAACAGAGCCGGGGTATCCCCTTTTCTATACTATTTCTTCCCAATAAAGACTCTCTTCACTATACTGGGTCCCTGTACCTGAGGAAAATGCCTACTAGGAGCAAAATCATTGAAAAGCAAGAGGAATACAAAGAAGAGCTGCTTTTGACCATTCACAATGACAGAATTTTTAGACAGAAATCTAACACTTATTTCTGTTCAGTTGTTCTTTGCAACAGACCCCATACTTTCTACATAGAACAAGTACTCAGCAATAATGACTTCCTCATCCTCCAGAGTTGAATACAGGTAGTCTTCCTCATGCCCTGGAATGTACTCCAGGATTTTTTGACAGCCTCTGTCTCCTTTTTGAAGCATTAGACGTCCCTGCAGAGTCAGACAGGGATGTAAATGATGTGGAGGAGGAGTCCTCTCCTGGGAACTGTGGGTCTGGAGGAAGGCTTCCTCCATCATGTGCAAGGGTCTGAGCTGCCACCTGGACATTGTCTTCAAACATTCTTAGCGCAGCGTCAATCACCACTGTGTGGAAACCCATGTACACCAGTTGGTCGATGCTTTCCTGGGAAGGACTTGCTTGATGGCTGTTGTTTTCAGGGTCTGCGTCCTATAACCGCCACATGTGGCGGTTACTGAGGAGAATCTTCAGGGTATCATCCAAGTTGCCTCTGGCCTAGAGAAGGGCCTGTTTGGCGGCATGTGTGGAATGGGCATCCATTCCTTTCAAAGAGCTGATATTTTCCAGGCGGCGTCTCCACTTTTCCTTCTCGTAATTTGGACCAGTTACTCTCTGCCATCACAAGCCCTCAGGCTGAGCCGGGCTTCCTGGACAATGAACCCCAACTGCAGCAAGTTGTGAACTTTTGATGAATCGATGTACAGCTCTTTTATTTTTATTGAATTTTAGTGAGCTCTACATTCTCTGTTCCCCTCCCTGCCTCTTGCCTCTCCCTTTCATCCCTCCCCCAAGGTCCCCAATGCTCCCAATTTACTCAGGAGATCTTGTCTTTTTCTACTTCCCATGTAGATTATATTTATGTAAATCTCTCTTAATTTCACATCTCCTCTTGTAATTTATGGTGATTGTGTTTAATTTAAAATGTTGCATATTTTACAATAAGAATGGTCTGAATTTACAAAGATATTTGTTCTATATTGCTTGTTGAAATGGGTACAGCAAAGTATTATGATATTTATTCTTGATAGTCAACTTTATTAGATTGAAAGATAGATGACTAGTAAATTAATGGAGCATACGTCTAGGTTTGCCTTTGAGAAAATTTGCCATGATTATTGCCATAACAACTTTGGAGTGAATGTCTTCTCAGAACTTGTGTGGTATCAATTATAAATAGAAGGCGTCTGATGGGGGAAAGGTTTAAGGAGAAAGATAGACACCCATGCCAGCATGGTTTTTCATTAGTCTTTGTGTCTATTGCTGTTAATAAATATTATGCATTTATTTTAAAAATTAAACTCTAGAATTCAGTAGTATGAATGTTGATTTTATGAGGCTAAAAACAAAAAATCAATAGAGGTTCATTTTCTTTCTTGTATGAACTCCTGAAACAAGCTGTTTCTTGTCTTAGAGGATGTCTAAATTTATTGGTTCATGGGTATAACACTCTCATTCTGTTCTCCTGATATGCTCTAACTTTTTACCTCTGTCTTTCTGTTATAAGCATATAGTAATTATGAGCCCTATTGTCATAGTTATTCAGATTATTTTTCTTCAAATTATATATTATAGTTACATATTTAAATTCTATTTTACCATATAGTTTAACATGTACATGAACACATATAATAGAATGTATACTGTTTTTTCCCCTTGGTAGGTGAAAGATTCTGTTTGCCTAAAAAGAGGGGTAGCAAATTAAAATTAGTTACTGGAAAGGGTTTCATAAACTAAGCAGTAACAGAAACCATCTTGGTAATCTGTATATTCTACTCTGAGAATAATGTTATAATAAACATCTTTGTGTCTGTGATTGGTTTTTAAAAATAGATGCTGGAAATGGACTAAAGGTTCAAGTTTTCATCCTAGCATGAAAATAATGCAGAAACATCTGAAAAATATGATTCATAACATTTACATGACTTTATTAAATACTATAACTGAATGACTTCTAGTCAGTGATGGGGGTTCAGTGATTATTTGATTGTTCCAAACCTATCTAATCCTAATTATATACAGATAATTGTACCTGTTCTCTATCATCACAGACATTAAAATCATCAGTATAAATAGTTATAATTAGTAAAATAAGAATATAAGAAAAGGAGTTTGAACTGTCAATGCTATTTAAAACATATAAATGAGAACTTACTAAAACCTGGTTACATAAATGCCATAAAATCTGGAAATACAAACTTCTGATAGAACTTTTATCCTTTCCAACTATAGTGCCTAAATTTATGTTCAGCAACTGAGAAGAAATCTACACAGAAAAAGCAAAAGAAAAAATCAAATATATGTCTGTTTGCAGGATATAGCAAGATTAGACTCTGTATCCCCTTTGGTAGGTTTCTTAGCTAGCTAGGGTCCCCCAGATAGATTCCTGGGAGTTTCCATTGTACTAGGTTTCTAGCTCCTCCCAGCAGTGTACCCCCACTAAGATTCCAATTGTCTCTCATAGTATTCTCTCCCACCATCCTCCTCTTGCCTTATCATTTCTGCTCCCAAACAGATCCAACCCTCCATGCAGTCCCATCTTCCTATTCACTGGCAACATATATACTATTTCCTCTTCACAGTGAGATTCATGCATCACCCCTTAAGCCCTCCTTGTAAATTAGCTTTTCTGGGTCTGTGGATATTAACATGGTTATCCTTTAATTTGCAGCTAATATCAAATTATAAGTAAATACATACACGCTTTTCTTTCTGGGTCTGGGTTACCTCACTCAGAATGATATTTTCTTGTTCCAAACATTTGCCAGCTAATTTCATATTGTCATTAATTTTAACAGCTGATTAATACTCCATGTATAAATATACCACATTCTCTGTGTCCATTCTTCATGTGAGAGAAATCAAAGTTGTTTCCAGGTTTCAGCTTTTATAAGTGAAGCTGCTATGAGCATAGTTGAACAAATGTCCTTGTGGTACAGGAAAGGATTCTTTGGTCATATTCTCAAGAATAATATCCTAGGTCATGAGGTAGATGAATTTCCAATCTACTGAGGAACTCCTATTGAGTTATTTCTAAAGTGACTGTCCAAGTTTGCACATCCACCAGAAGTGGAATAGTGTTCCCTTACTTTATATCCTCTCCATCATAAGCTGTCACTTGCATTTTGATCTTAGGCATTCTGACAAGTGAAAGATGGAATCTCAGAGTTGCTTTGATTTGCATTTCTCTGATAGCTAAAGATGTTAAAATTTTGAGTGTTTCTCAACCATTTGAGATTCCTTGGTTGAGAATTCTCTGTTTAGATCTGCATCTAAACATGAAACAAATGCTCATTTATGATATTAAAAATGCATGCCAGATATGGTTTTAGTATGTGTTTGTTTATATATCAGTCTTATGTAAAAGATTTTTTTCTATTTTTACAGGTGATTATACTGAGATTTAAATCAATTAACTAGTATATGACAGACCAAATTATGAAGTACAAATGGCATTTGATTTCAGTGTTGCATGACTCCAAAGAAAAGGTTTATAAGGTGTTATGATTTATCTGTATTCTTAAATGGTTTTAAAAACTAAATTACAAAAAAATCAAATTGATTTAATATTTTAAAACTGAGAATCACACTGTCATGAACGAAATGAACATTTATTTTATGTCCCCTAGATACGTTTTTTCATCCCATTATATAATCTTGTCAAACGTAGAGTGAGTAAAGCAGTTTAAGACATAATAGAAGGAATCCCTTGCTATCATTTTATTTTTAATTTCTCTAATCCTTGGACCAGACAATCCTGCTTGAAAATTGAATTCTCCATGAATGACAATAAGATTCAACAAATCCATCTTTCTCATCTATAGTGCATGATGGTGCATATTTTTGTTTAAATGTAATGTGTTTAAATAAAAATTCGAACAAGTCTCATAAACTAATTTGAATTTTTCCAAGTGCATTTGACATAAAGTGATAATACAGAAGGCTGACCATGTTCTGGCAATTTAGAAATGCTTGCTTTCTGAGAAATACTAAAACTCAATTTATTTTAACTAGAATGTAGGAACTGCTTATTAAGTACTGCTACAAATTCTATGAAAGGGATTCAATCTAGATTTTCTTTATTATTATTATTATTATTACAAATTTTCACCTCCTCCCATTTCCCTCCCCCTCCCCTCATTACCCCTCCCCCTCCCTCTCCAGTCCAAAGAGCAGTCAGGGTTCCCTGCCCTGTGGGAAGTCCATTACCCCCCCCCCCCCCCCCGCCCACATCCAGGTCTAGGAAGGTGAGCATCCAAACAGACTAGGTTCACACAAAGCCAGTACATGCAGTAGAATAAAAAACCCAGTGCCATTGTCCTTGGCTTCTCAGTCAGCCCTCCTTGTCAACCACATTCAGAGAGTCCGGTTTGAACACATGCTCCATCAGTACCAGTCCAGCTGGCCTTGGTGAGTTCCCATTAGATCAGCCCCACGGTCACAGTGGGCAGGCATACCCCTTGCGGTCCTGACTTACTTGCTCATGTTCTCTCTCCTTCTGCTCCTAATTTGGACCTTGGGAGCTCAGTCCAGTGCTCCAGTGTGAGTCTCTGTCTCTATCTCCATCCATCGCCAGATGAAGGTTCTATGGTAATAAGCAAGATATTCATCAGTGTGGCTATGGGATAGGGCCAGTTCAGGAAGCACTCTCCTCAGCTGCTATGTTCATAGAAGCATTATTTGTAATAGCCAGAACCTGGAAACAACCTAGATGCCCCTCAATGGAAGAATGGATAAAGAAAGTGTATAATATATACATATTATAGTACTGCTCAGTGGTTAAAAAAACAAAAACAAAAACAAAAACAAAAAAAACAATGACATCTTGAATTTTGCATGCAAATGGATGGAAATAGAAAACACTATCCTGAGTGAGGTAACCCAGACCCCAAAAGATGAATATGGTATGTACTCACTCATAAGTGGATTCTAGCCATAAATAAAGGACACTGAGCCTATAATTCATGATCCTAGAGATGCTAAATAGGAAGGTGAACCCAAAGAAAAACATGTAGTTATCTTCCTAGATACTGGAAATAGACAAGATTGCCAGGCAAAAATTGAGAGCTGGGGGGTGGTGGTGGTGGTAAGGGGAGATGGGGAGAGAAAAGTGAGAAGGGGAGGATGGGGAGAGCTTGGGGGAATGGAATGGTTGGGATGGAGGAAGGGTGGATATGGGAGCAGGGAATTATATATCTTAATTAAGGGAGCCATTTTAGGGTTGGCAAAAGACTGGACTCTAGAGGGGTTCCCAGGTGTCCAAGGAGATGTCTCCAGCTTGTTCCTCAGTCTAGATTTTCAGTCATGGAAAATATACTACAAAGATAATTTACTATTCAATTTTTTCAGTTTAAAAGACTAATGCAAAAATTGCCAGTACTACTTTTTATACCCTTATAAAAATTAATTCCATATTTCCTTGTTATTCTTTCTCCTTGCATCAAGATAATTTTGCTATAATTAAGCTAATATGAAATCTATTTCATAGTTACTGATATTGAATTATTTGCCCTTTCTATAACTACCTTGCACAATTACATATGATTTGAATCAATTTCATTCACATATAAGCAATCAATTTATTCTTTCTACTAATTATATTTGTGAACCTTTTCATAATTATTCATTTAATTTAGTTCCTCTGTCTAAAATGTTAGCTAATAAAGCAGATACTAGTTTCATTCATGTCAAAATGCTTCCTTGACACTTCACTTGTTGGATACTCTAAGAAAATCTCTTGAATACTAGAACTGTCAGTGGCATAAAAGTCTTTATTATCATCCCAATGGATTTTTTAAATTTTTATAAAAATAAATTATATTTACTAAAATCTTTACATAATATCAGTACAAATCATCTTAATTTAGTTTATTACCAGTTTAATGATAGAAAAAGTAGATTATAATAATTTTTGTTTAGCAATCAAAATGTGTATTTAAATCTCATTAATTTTTTTTATTTTCAAAATGTATACACTAACATAATGAATTCTGGTTAACATTATTCTCACCATACTATATTTCTCTCCTCCATCTGTCAAGGCACCATCCTTCATCTGTAAAGGCTCCAGCAGTCTATATAACCAGGGGTTTTGAACTAGCCATAAGAATCAGAAGGCAATGACTTCATTAGTTCATCAGAGTAAGGTGTTGTCCATAAGTCCCTCTTCTATTTTTGCTTGAGAGATTAAGATCAGATTTATGTCCATCCAGTGTAGACAGCCATAACTGCTATCAGATCACAGTCCTAATGGCCCTGTCTTTCTCGAAATAGTTGTAGCCCCTCGCCTTACCTTTTAGTTCTTACTTTATTTCTGTCCCCTTTTTGTATTGTTTCCTAAGCTTTAGAGACAATAGTATAAACATACTCTTTATGACTGAGTACTCAACTGTCACTTATTCTCTGCATCATGAACAACCATGAGTTTCTGTATCCACTATAGCTCACCAAAAGAGGATACTTCTCTTGATGAAGCTAGTTGTAGAATTTTTCTATGAGTATAAATATAAATATTTAAATGGGCAGTTTAGTATTATATTGCTTTAACTAAACAACTATTGTAATTTTCTCTCTACGACATAAGTTCTGTTTAACCACGTGTATTTGATTGCCTTATAGTACCAAGCACCATTTATCTTCAATGGAGCCATCCTCAAACCTTATCAAAGAGTGATTAGGTACCACAATAATATTTATAACACAATTTCACAAGTTGATGAATCTTGCTGGGGTAATTGTTATCGTTCATAAAGTTCACAGCCAGATAAGAACACAGATGGTTTTTCTTGCACTGGAGCTTCCATAGTCTTGAAAAACAATATTATGAAATATTTTTAAGATAGAGAAGTAGGATATTTATTTTATAATTTGTATAATAATATATTTAGCTATCTGCATGTACTTACAAAATTATTGTAGTAACAATGAAGATTTTTATGTTGTACAGCCTACATTGTCAATAATTTAATCTAAGTCAGTTCTCTTCAGGGATGTAGCCCCTGAGTCATTCCTCATGTTCTAGTAGATAGTCCTACATACATCAACCTACAGACTAAACTAAGTAGACAAAGTGGATTTTATTAAAAATAAAACAAAGTTGGGAGGGAAATGTGGTTTGGGAAATGAGGAGGAATTTTGAGGGAAGGGCATGCGAGTAAAGTTCATGGACAAATGTTAAATGCATATGACATAAATTTCCCAAACAATAAGGAAGTTAAAATTTCAATCCTAAAAACATCTTTGAATAAATCAAATAACTTTCAGAACAGCAAGTTCTCATGAGAGTTGTCCTTATAAGAAATCTAATGAGACTTCTTTATACCTAGTATGTAAGTATTGAAAGAGTAAAACCATAGATGTTATATGACTTTAATATTCCTTATCAAATATTCATGGTTGAGTAGTGCCTTTTGTACCTTGCCATAAGAATATTGTTTATTGTGATATTTCAAAAAGAACCCGTTTTCTTACTTCTCCATGTGTCCTCATTGAGAAGCATGGTCACTGGGTAGTTCTGGAGGTTTTTGGGGATCAGAGTCCCTTAGAGAAACATTAAGAAAGAGGCTTTACAATGTGAACCTTTCAGCATCTTTAGATAATCTTTGTGAATGCATTTTTCTTCTATGATTGTATGAATGACTTCTTTGAAAGGAGTTATAACTTTATATTTTTTCACATCATTATGTTTGCTGGGGGAAAATCCTGCTGTGCTACATCGTAATAACATGTAATCTTCTCGCTCAGTTTAGCTGAGACTTAAGGAGACTGTTCATAGAATCTGTTCTTGAAACTCTGATCTATAATTTTGGAGAATCATCCTAGCATAAGAGCAGAGGCTTTTGAAGAGGAATACAGCCATTAAAACTCTTAAGTGAAGATTAGTTTCAAATTTTACAATCTGGTATTAAACTATCTGAAAATCGTAGATTTTGTTAAACTTCTGAGCTTCCTCAGTGTCAATTCATGACCTTTTTGTAAAATTCCTCCTTCTCTAATAGCATAGACACTCACACACACACATACACACACACACATTGCATGCACACAAACATATACACAAACACACACATGTGCATGCCCACACTTAGATAAGTTCTAATTAAGTCATCCTAGATTGTCTTTTTTCTACCAGATAACTTTATTACTCTTGAAGACAAGTTCAAAACAGCTGTTTGTTTTGTGCAGAACATTCAGAATTCATCATAATTACTCATTAACTTTTAATAAATTTCTTTTGAATCTCTATATTCCAAAGAAGATTTTTCATTTTACTTTTAAGAAATGCATATTCAAATTTTTGGTGTGTGTGTGTGTGTGTGTGTGTGTGTGTGTGTGTGTGTGTGTGCCTAAGTGTATTATAAAAGTCAGAAGGGGGCTTTGGATGACCTGGTCTGGAATTAGAGATGGTTGTGAGCCATCTTTAAAAAGGGGCAGTGATTTTGAGACCTCAAATCATGCCCCCATTGTCATGCATCCAGCAAGACCGCTTTTCTAATCCTCACCAAAATGCTACCAACCTAAGACCAAGTAGAAGCCTGAGAATGATGAGGTAGTGCATCTCATTTAAACAGCAATAAGAAAACTCTAAACAAATTTTTCTGTCTTGAAATTTTAGATTTTAAAATGAGACATTATAGTTCTACAACATTTTTTTCATGTTTTTCTGTTTCTTTAGGTAAAGAGGCATTGCTGAACCAATGATTCATGATTAAGAAAACTTACCTACTCAGTTTTGCACAATATCAGATTTTTTTCAATGTTTAAAGTAGAAACTAGTGATCTCTAATCCAGGAGTACTAATAATATTCAATGTCCTCCTATCTTTCTCTTTGAAATTTCATCTTTATTATTAATAATGCCAAAAACACTTTTTAAAATGTTTTAAGATCACTGAAACTGAATGCTGTCTTCTTGTGAACTGGATTAAAATGAGGCTTAAATCAATGAAGACTCTGATTATTTTAATCATTACTCTTTTCTTGACAGTTTGACACTTAATTCCATAAAAGGACAGATACAGTACATGGTACATATAAAGAACAAGAAAGGCAGATTGGTATTTCATTTTTCAGGTGTCAAGAATCAACCATATTAAGTTTTCTTAAAGAATCTAATGTATTTAAGTACTATAGTTTTCAATAATTGCTGTTTGTCTTATTTGCATTACATCAAAATTCAAAAAGTTTTTTTTAAAGCTGTTCTGTGACATGCTTTCATCATTCTTGTAGCTGAGAGCCTTTACTGAGAGGGAAAAAAGTAGCAACAGAACACTTGCCAAGTATGTGAGTCTTACTTGACTTCCTCATTAGTATGTTGGCACAAAATGTTTTCAATAATTTTTTTTCTGATTCTTAAACAATAGAGTATGATATATAATAATTACCAAAGTTAACTAGACAAGATATACTTACACATTTTGCTTTAAGTATTTAAACCCTTAATATGTCATCTTTACTTAATTCAATGGATATTTTAATTTAGCATTTTGTATTTAAGAGTTCGCTGCCCAGACATGAATTTATCTACTAAAAATTGGCAGATTTTTTAAAATTAGATCTTTTAAATATACATACAAAACTCAAAGGTATTTTTTTAATTAAATGTGACTCTTGGGCATAGATATAGAGAGAATCTTTAACCACAACTGATTGTTTAGGCAGATGAAAATGTTACAATTTTACTTCATATATTAAAGTTTCTGGCCTATTTTGCAGGTACAACTTAAGTACATACTTAGTTCCTTTTTGAATACATCTGTCCAACAATTCTGGTACATCCCTGGCATTTAAATTACCTTGAAAACAATGTTTTCTCTTCTAAATTGGAATATATTGCCTTCTCTGAAAATCATAACAAACAAAAAGCTTTTCACCTTCCTCTGCAGCTAAACGCTATCATCCTTTCTTAACTTCCATACTTGCCTAGAGTTACAGAATTTCTTCTCCTGTCCATAGTTGATGATTCTGTGATATTTTCCTTTAATGGAGTGAACATATTTATATGATAAAAGAGAAAACAAATCTCCACCAAAACTTGTACTGGTGGCATACAAACAATGTCAATATAGTAAAATTTCATTGTGAACCAGGCAGTGAATGAACATGTTTCATACTCCAAAGTGTTTTCCTGCATAAATAACTAGAGTCAAGCTTCAATGTCAATATATATTAACTATTTTAGTACTTTAGATAGCATGTGAATAAAAGAATTAGGTTATTTCCTTGATTCTCCCACTTAACTTATCATTTCATTGATTTTAAATTTTTGCAATCACAGGTTATGTAAATGTCCTTAATTGAATATTTGTCATAACTCACTTGAAATTTGTGTGGCAATGGAGATTTTTCTTTGTGTTTTAAATTTTTGACAACACTGTAGTCTAAATGAATTTGACAAGACTTGTGATTTGAAGTATTTTACTTGTCAAAATGCCTTTACTGCAGTTTAAGTTTCAAATAAAAACACTGTTTTACCTTGTACTTGTAGTTTGATTTATTAAGAAATGTCAAGTCTATAGAAAAATTCATTTTGTCCTGTGATTCATTGTTTGGTAGTAATAATGAGTGATTTTCTTCTTGTTCAGTAGAATTGTGGTCTCAGCATCAAGGTCAAAATACATATATAAAACTTTGTTATTGCTTATACATCCAAATCTTTGTTATGGTGAGTCAGGCTATTCAACCTTTAAGTTTGACCAAATTTACAAATCATGGTGATTCAGTTTACAAGAATGAATGATGTTCAGCATTGATTCTACTGTTTCAATTACAAATGATAGATTATAATGTTCATCAAAGTGCCTATGCTATAAAAACTAATTACACTTTGAATATCATATATTTTCACTATATTCTTTTTATTAAATGAATTCCTTGATGCCATATATAGATAGAATACATACCATTCATCAGTCATAACTGTTAGTATTATTTAACATCTTTAAAAATATTCTAGGCTCTTTTGTCGATGGGAGCAATTCATATAGGCAAATATATAATCCTTTAAAGTTTAGTATTACTTCTTCACATGATGAACAAATATTTATTGTTGATAAAATCTGTTAACTGATGGAGAGACAATGAAACATATTCCAAGTCATTATTACATATATTCTAAATTCCCCCTAATACTTAATATCGAAATATCCATAACTTTTTGTATAACTAATTTTATCAAGTGGCTAATCTCAATTTTATTTTTTCTGGATACAGTTTATGACACTGTGTTAATAAACAGGACTTTCAATGCAATGACCATTAATAAACAGGGTTTTTGGATAGTTTTATATACTTTATAATAGCTTCATAATACTTATTTTTCCCATAGCCTCATGTCATTTACTTAATTTCATTTTTTCATGAGAAAAATTGCTTTAATGTGGTGTTACATTTTGATTTATATTTCTCATGGTTTCTGTGTTTCCATGAGTTGAAACATGGTTATAACTGTTTGGTCTCTTAATAATAACCTGTTATGTGTCTTTTGTGGTAACAACAGTATAACTTCATAATAAACATGAATTGGCATTTAATTGATAAAAAGATAATGCTTACTGAATTGCATTAAAATGTCATGATACAAATCTGTTTTATTTTTCACATTTATATATATGGTGACTATGACCTGGTAAAATGAAAAATAATAAGTTGAACTGTCAGTATAACTTGATATATGTGACACATGAATCCCTGACAAGTATTAGCATCATCATTCATGTTTTTAATGTTCTATCCAGCATGAGAAAATCATGGGACCATGATATAAGACCTGTAAAAACATTTTTTGACTACACTACTTTTGCATATACACATCCACCAGACACTGGTTTGTATAATTTCTACTTCTTTTACAATGTTCTTCATTTCATTTGTTGGAATAGGAGCAGGGGGCTAAGTTTCTGGCACCTGGCCACCCACACGGCTAGCTTTATACCATAATTACACAGAAATTGTATTCTTTTAAACACTGCCTGGACCATTAGTTCCAGCCTCTTATTGGCTAGCTCTTACATATTGATCTAACCCATTTCTATTATTCTGTGTAGCACCATGAGCTGGCTTACCAGGAAAGATCTTAACATGCATCTGTCTGGAGTGCAAGAATCATGGCGACTCACGGACTCAGCTTCTTTGTCCCAGCATTCTGTTTTGTTTTCTCCGCCTACCTAATTTTCTGTCCTATCAAAGGCCAAGCAGTTTCTTTATTTTACCCCATCATTTCCCCTTTTTCTGTTTAAACAAAAAAGAAAGGTTTTCACTTTAACATAGTAAGATTACATATAATAAAAGTTATCAAACAAGAATTACAATTACAATATTTATATCTACTTTATCTTTTATCATAACTAAGGAAAACTATAACTGTCTATCTATTCTTCAACTCCATCAAAAACTCCAGAAGGATATAATATTACCTAAGCAAACAAGAAATCCAAAACTCTAGAAATGACAGAGACATCTCGCTGCCTGGACAGTCACCCAAAGTTCCTCTGTAACGTTGGGGCATCCATCTTCAGCCTTCAGGCCCATAGTTTCCAGCAGACATTTCCATGAAGCAGGAAATTCCAAAGACAGTTTATTCACTTTCTGTTGTGTCCTACAGAATGTCTCACAGACTCTTTCATGAATCAGGAACCCCGAAAGAACATCTCACCTTTAGGCAAGTTTAGCAGTCCTCTCTCTGCGGATTCTCTGTGTCCAGTTTATGCAACAGTCCAGGCAAGAACAGTTTCTTGCCCAAATGGCTAACCAACTCCATAAGGAGCCTCTTCAATGCCCATCTTCCTCTTGAAGTAGATTGGTACTGCCAGGAGCAGACATGTCTCATTGTCATGAAAAGCCCTAAGTTATTAAAACATTAAATGCCATGTTCTGTAGTCTTTGAAAGATATGAAGAATGCCTATCTAATTGAAATATATCTCTATATATCTAGAAAATCTAACTAACATGACTACAAGCTTGACTATTACTTATGATTATCCATCAACAACCTATATTTCCTAATTATACATTACATCTTTAAAATGAACTACACAATCACAATACCTTAATCAAGATCAGAAATACATATAACAAAATTGACCTTAAAATACATACCAATGCAAATTATTCATATCTATATCATATCCCCCTTTAAATGTAAAAGAACATTTATAAACAATATATGGGAACATGGGGGCAGGTTTTTTCTCTCCAAACTGCTTTCTGCTGAATGGGGGCACTGTTATTTAGATCTTTTATGGTGTAACCAGGATCATCTCAGTCGGCAGTTGAGTGTAGGAAGTTTTTGAAGGTGTTTATGGTGACCTTTCAGGAGGGCGTGGTCTATCATACCATATTGGGATAGAAGCAATCCATAGGGTCTCATCCTCTGTGAAAACAAAAGAAGACCCTCTCCAAAGCATCATATCCTTAGACCCAAATTTTGAAATCATGATACCTTTAGAACATACATGTAGTTTGGCAGACCACACATGAAATGTCTCTGTATTTAGCTCCTTCACGGTAAAAAAATTTAAAGAAAACACAATAATATAAAGAATCCAGATTCTCTGTGAATTTTTTTATTTTTATGTGGCTTATTTTTACTCTATTACTTTATTTTATTTTGTCTTTTTAAAGACTTTACCTTTTTTTTAAAGGGCATTAACTTTATTTTCTCTCTACTTTTTTTTTCTCTCAAGTCTCCGTACACTCATCCAACATTGTGATCCATTTAGTGGTCTTTTATGTCTCAATCTGTCCTATTGTGAATCTGTAATTTTTTTACTATCCAGGAACATATTTTAAAATGTTAAGCACTTCTTAAAAACTTAAGTTGCACCATGTAGAGGTAATATGGTACCACCTGTGTCCTGCCCAGTCTAAACCTTAACTGCACTGTTATTATGGTAATTATGGTAGTTCTGCCTGAGACCAGCACAGTCCAGCATGGCTGAGCTGAGCCTCTCCTGCCTCAGAGCCATTTGGTGTCCCTGAGTCACACACAGTTCCAGGCACACAGCAGTCCACATTGCCATCAAGCAAGCCGTAGCACTTTACTCCAAATGCTCCATTCAAAAGCTCTGTCTCCCGCAGGACCCAGACAGAGCTTGCAATGGCAACACAGCCCAGAAAGCCGACATTTTAAAACAGCCAGTTTTTTCCTGCTGCTGAGTCAGGAAAATTTCTTTGTGGCAAGCTACCCACAAACAGCCAAAAGCTCTGTTAAACTCTCTCTCCCTTTATTTTTAAAGCCCTATCAGGTTTTTAAGTGGATTTAGTTCATAACATTGGGTGCCACTCTGTTGTAATAGGAGCGGCGGGCTAAGTTCCTGGCACCCGGCCGCCCGGAAGGCTAGCTTTATAATTACACGGAAATTGTATTCTTTTAAACTCTGCCTGGCCCATTAGTTCCAGCCTCTTATTGGCTAGCTCTTACATATTGATCTAACCCATTTCTATTATTTTGTGTAGCACCATGAACTGGCTTACCAGGAAAGATCTTAACCTGCATCTGTCTGGAGTGCAAGAATCATGGCGACTCACTGACTCAGCTTCTTTCTCCCAGCATTCTGTTTTGTTTTCTCCGCCTACCTAATTTTCTGTCCTATCAAAGGCCAAGCAGTTTCTTTATTTAACCAATGAAATCAACACAAAACAGAAGACTTTCCCCCATCATTCATTGATGAAATCATTGCTTTTAACCAACATTTTACTGTATTCCCTAAAATCGTATATGGGGAAATATATATATATATATATATATATATATATATATAGTTCATTAATGTGTTTTAGACAGAGCATATACTTTGTAATATGAGAAAAACAAATTAAATGAATTACAGAACTTCCATCTTTTCTGATGTTGATCACTGTTTAGGCGTGGAAGATTAGGATTTGTCCATTGGTTCATAAATTCTTTTGCAGTTCATTGAGTATATTGAATGCCTTTATAAGACACAAGGCAGATATACAGTTTTATAGCACATGCAGGACAGATTTTATTTTAGACAATGGTGAAAACAGTAAACATAAATCGTGAAGTCATTGAGTTATAGAAATATTACATTGAAATTCTCCCTAACTTAAATTTTACCTTAAACAATTTAAGTTGTCATGTATTTGTTTCTATGCTGAGAATATAATAAATAACTGTACTACATTTAAATATAAACTCTGGAAAAGAAAACTGTTGTCTGTTTCATATTTTTTTAGGACCTGGAAGATTCAGCATATTTTAACACATAATAACTCATTAGTTACATAAAATATTGTTTCTTAAAAGAAATAATTTTCTTATTTTCTTGCACACAATGTTTGTGTGTGTTGTGTGTGTGTACTTGTATTTGTTTTATGTTGAATGAGTACTTTAAAATATTCTTTTTTTTCCTTTACAAAGACAATAAAGGAGATGGTACGATCTCGCACCCCGATGAAAGAGGCAACAACTGTGGAAATCTGGACTCATCCTCATCCACAGGTATCAAAACAATAAGCTTTAATATTTCCTAATTTTACCTTTTGCAAGACAAGTTCAAACTTCCCTTCAAAGATACGATATTTGGGTCTATTAAAACATACTAACAGTATACAGATAGAATGACACATAAACTTGCTCTTCTATAGCATGTAATATATGACAATTCAAGGAATGATAACATGTTTCAAGTTTAAACTCTGTTCATAGATAAGAAAGGAATGAGTAGGTGTATGTAATTTCAAAATTATACTGTGTTTTAGGAAAACTGTGAGAATACCAAAACCAGAAACCAAAGAGGAACAAAATTCCTCTGAGCTCCGTGGTAAATAAAACAAGCAGTGAGAAGATAAGTGATAGAACTTCAGTAATAAGCAAGTTGGTTTTGTTACATATGTTAAAGATCTTAAGGCAAATTTCTCAGGAGAGTTCATGTATTGTGTGTAAATTAATAGAGACATTAAAGTCTTCTAATATACTAGTGTAGTCAATAAAATTTTATGGAAAAATATTCAGATAATTAGATTTCTTTTAAAAATGTGCTCTGGAGAGATGACTTTTTGGAGATTAGCAAAATAGGAACCGGAGAATATCAAAGAGGCCATGATTCTAAGATAACCTCTATCCATCTTTTCATTCAATATACCCAGTTTGACAAGTTTTATACTAAAAGGATAGGGTTTTTTTTTTATCCTCATTATCTTCAATGATTGTATAAGAGCATGAGGAATTAGTGTTTTTCATATATGTGATTTATCATGTTTCTTTAGGTATTTTCAAATTGAGCTCCAGTGATGAAAATGAAATTGTAAATACGTTATTTCTTTCTATTGTATTTTGCTTTGTTTTCTCGAAGTTCAAAGCACTTACTTCCTTGGCTAAAATCTTAGGGTGTACTGTATCACGAATAATAAAAACTCAGAGACAGAATTTGGGGTTCAACTCGAAAACCAGAAAAGCAAACCAGCCAAGTTACTAGAGAAATTGTACCTCTCCCAATGCTAGGTGACCATAAACTAAGCAATTAACGTCTCTCTCCTCCCCTTTTATATTCTTTCTAGTGCTAGGATTAAAGGTGTGACTCCCTAGTTCTGAGATTAAAGGTGTAGGCACAGCTACCTTAATTTGTTTCTGCATTGATCGTGTGTAGCCCAGGGTATTGTTGAACTCACAGAGATCCATCTACCTCTGTCTCCCAAATCCTGAGATTAAAAGTGTGTGTCACCATTGCCTAACCTCTAGTGGCTTTAGCTTTGCCTCTGGTCTTCAGGTGAGATTTATTTATCAAAATATAAGTTAAATACCATTACAGTGTACTTTTGTGATGTCTTAGAGAAAAGTACGTGTTTTGTGAAAATGTAAGTAAACTATTGCCATAGAATGATTTGAGACCAGAATGGGAACGTTTGAGAATTGTTTTTATCTTCTAGAGCTATTTTGTACAAGCACTTGAATACCAAATAAATTAGTGTGTTATTCTTTACACAAGGGGAAGCTTTATTTTATGATAAGTCAGGGTGTTTTAATGTTACCCACATTATTTGTAAGTAGATTTTCTTTTTAGTGCTTTAGAAAACACCCATTTAACTGTCCAAGCAGATTGATAAACTTTGGCCACCATTCATAGCTTTTGATAGTATTAATAATTAAATTTTGTTTCTTAATAAATGTTGTTATAAGTGATTGTTAAAGAAATTACTCTAAATCTTATTAACTCCTTTCCATTTGATGATTTATTCTTGTAAAATTGTATTTGAACCATAGACATTATATTTTTTTCCAGATGAGAACTGGGAAAAATTAAATAATATTCCCTAACATTTCATAGCTACAAATATCAGATAAGGAAATTAATGCATAAATGGGATCTTGAGGCCCATGTCTACCAACTGAACCAAATTTTATGACTATATTCAGGATGAACAACCCTTAAGTAAACATATATCCTAAGTTTGATGAGAGGTTCCAAGAGTTCCATATCCTGTTAGTAAATTTTAGTAACATAACAGATGGGTTCCATATCTAGAGCTAAAAGGCTTATGAGTTTCCATAGCAGTCAAATGTAGGGGGAGATAGATGGGAATCATTTCTCTATAGATCTTTAACCACAGAATATTGGCACTCAATTTTGAAAAGATGTTGGTAACTGTGATATTCACATCTCCACATCTCCTTGTAATTAGACTTTCAAAAATAAATATAGACTTTACATATCATCCAATATAGTCATAAAATAAATGAATAAAACAGATTTGCAGTTTTCAAATATAAGATGAAAATCAGTGAATCATTTGTTTATATAGAATTTGGAATTATGACTCATCAGCCTGTGCATGAGTCTTCTTGCTATGCCTTACATCCAAGTGAAATAAATTCTGTTTTCAGTCATAGAGGCAACCTTGTTGATCAAACTGAAATCAAGGTAATATAAGCTCATTATTATTATTATTAGTAGTAGTAGTTCATTTATCATGTTTAATCTCAAGAATACCGCATTGGAAGTTAAATGGAGTTCACTTGAGAAAAGAATAAACACCAAGAATCCATATAAAGGACATCAATGTCATAAAAGCATGATTCTGAAAGGAAGGTGGGTGACAGGGAACATTAACATGCACAAGAGGAAATATCAATTTAGAACAAAAACAGAAAATAGAGATTTTGTTTGCTGAAAAGTATTCTGTAGAGAAGAAAATGCATAAGCAGTTATACAGTTCTAAAAGCATTCATCATATTTAGTTCTTTGTACAGTAAAGCTCTTGTTAGGATCTCCCAATAATGGCACTTGAGAGCTGGGAAAAAGGACAGATTATTTAAACTTGTTTCGACACATAAATTGGGGATAGTTATTTCATGTATTTTTTAAGTTTAACACACACACAAACATATATATATATATAAAAGAATAATATATGTATGAGAGTGATATACTTACACACACACATACACACACACACACACACACACATATATATATGTATGTATGTATGTATGTATATGAGAGAGAGTGAATGAGGAGTGAGAGAGAATATAAAAATTTATTTTTCTCAGCCAGGCGATGGTGGCGCAAGCCTTTAATCCCAGCACTCGGGAGGCAGAGGCAGGCGGATCTCTGTGAGTTCGAGACCAGCCTGGTCTATAAGAGTTAGTTCCAGGACAGGCTCCAAAACCACAGAGAAACCCTGTCTCGAAAAACCAAAAAAAAAAAAAAAAAAAATTATTTTTCTCTTCAAGAACGTAAAGAACGTATCACTGTTTTGCTCATACATGTACTAATAAACTATATATATATATATATATATATATGTCACATTGTTAATAGTTAAAGTAATCTATAGCTATATAACAAATATAAGACAAAGCAGTAGTTTTTCAAAATCTCTATTATGTGTCTATTAAACATGTTACTAATTAGAGCATTTGTTGATTTCTAGAATTAATTATCCAGCACAATTTTATCTCGTTTTAAATAAGGCACATAGGCAAGAAGTTCTTCTGAGTGATGTGAACAGATTTCATATCATGTTCTGGCAAATAACTCATTCTTAATATTGAGTCAATCATTTTGAGAGTTATTTTATTTTTTATATTTTTTATTATTTTATTGAGCTCTACATTTTTCTCTGCTCCCTTCCCTACCTCTCCCCTCCCCTTCAACCCTCTCCCAAGGTCCCCATGTTCCCAATTTACTCAGAAAATCTTATCTTTTTCTACTCCCAATGTAGATTAGATTTACATATGTCTTTCGTAGGGTCCTCATTATTGTCTAGGTTCTCTGAGATTGTGAAGTGTGGGCTAGTTTTCTTTGCTTTATGTTTAAAAACCACCAATGAGTTAGTTCATGTGATAATTGTCTTTCTGGGTCTGGGTTACCTCACTCAAAATAATGTTTTCTAGCTCCATTCATTTTCCTGTAAAATTCAAGATGTCATTTTTTTCTGCTGTGTAGTACTCCATCGTGTAAATGTACCACATGTCCTTATCCATTCTTCAGTCGAAGGGCATTTAAGTTGTTTCCAGGTCCTGGCTATGACAAACAATGCTGCTATGGACATAGTTGAGCACATGTCTTTGTGACACGATTAAGCATCCTTTAGAAATATACACAAAAGTGGTATTACTGGGTCTTGAGGAAGGTTGTTCCCTAATTTTCTGAGAAACTGACACACTGACATTGAAAGGGGTTATACTATCTGTATTTCCACCAGCAATGCAGAAGTGTTCCCTTTACCCCACAACCTCTCCAGCATAAGTTGTCATCAGTGTTTTTGATCTTGGCCATTCTTACAGGTGTAAGCTGGAATCTCAGCGTTGTTTTGATTTTCATTTCTCTGATGACTAAGGATGCTGAGCATTTCTGTTAGTGTCTTTCAGTCATTTTAAATTCCTCTGTTGAAAGTTCTCTGTTTAGGTCTGTACTCCATTTTTTTAATTGGGTATTTTTTTTCTTTTGATGACCAATTTCTTGAGTTCTTTGTATATTATGGAGATCAGCCCTCTGTCTGATGTGGTGTTAGTGAAGAACTTTTCCCATTCTGCAGGCTGTCATTTTGTCTTGTTGACCATGTCCTTTACTTTACAGGAGAGGTTTTTATTTGTCTATTCACTGTTAGTACCCAAAGGAAAGAGAAGCAATGTTAGAAAAATTCAGCAAGTAGTTACTTCTGAAAGTTTATATTTTTCCTGTTATTTTGCTGTGCAGTCTGGATTTATAAACTTTTAGAATTTGGTTCTCCTCTCCTTCAATTTCTTACTGATAATTCCTCAACTTTCTGTAGTTGTAAGCTCTGCTCTATGATGTGAAACTTTCATTGATAACTTAAGTTATATGAAAATAGGTTAAGACAAGTGAAGAGTTTCTGTTATTTAGAAGCTTACCAAGTTTTTGCAAAGAAACACTGTAGTCAGTTTTAATTTTCTTTAGCTTTAAAGAATTCTTGAGAATGAAATCCTCTAAGGGGTTCATATGCATATTCCTCATAGCAAGGCTGCAAAACACAATAACCCGAAAATCTCTTGTGAAACTTTGACTCTCCTAGACTTCTCTTTCTAGTTCACTCTAAAATGATTACCATACATTTCAGTCTCCATGTCAATGCTGATTACAGATTATCTTGTAATGAGTGTAGAATATGCTAATTCTATAAGTTTTCAATTATTTTTTACTTGATGTTGAAATAGAATTCAATTCATTCAGTCTTTCTTTATTGTCCCTTATATTTTTGTTCTTAACTGCTCATTCTTTAAAGCATACTTACTTTGTAGTCAGAGTGAATACACTGCTAATTCTTTGTTCTTCCTTAGGCACTAGTTTATATATTTCTCGCTTCCTACTTATTGTTCCTTTCTCGTATCTACCTCTGTTTACCAGTGATTATTTGTACTCATATTGCTTGCAACTCAGGTGGCTTTTTATATCTGGGCTAAAATTGCAATTATCTGTGGGAATGGGAGCTTCTGAGAATAATGAAGATATTTCGATCATACCTCCATCTGAGTCAGAGCATCTCACACTCACTAGATATTTTATTTTGCAGTGCCATGTATTACACTATTCCTTTATCTCAGTACTAATATCTATCTACATATTTTTTATTATTGATTTTTATTGAGCCCTACATTTTTATCTGCTCCCCTCCATGTTTCTCCCCTCCCCCCTTCAACACTCCTCCAAGGTCCACAGGCTCCCAATTTACTCAGGAGATCTTGTCTTTTTCTACTTCCCATGTATATTAGATCTATGTATGTCTCTCCTAGGATCATCATTGTTGTCTAGGTTCTCTGGGATTGTGGTGTTTGTAGACTGTTTTTCCTTGCTTTATGTTTAAAAGTCACCTATGAGTGAGTACATGTGATAAATGTCTTTCTGTGACCTCACTGAAAATAAAGTTTCCTAGCTCCATCCATTCGCCTGCAAAATTCAAGATGTCATTTTTTTTCTGCTGTGTAGTACTCCATTGTGTAAATGTACCACATTCTCCTTATCAATGCTTCAATCGAGGGACATTTAGGTTGTTTCCTGGTTCTGGTTATGATAAACAATGCTGCTATGAACATAGTTGATCACGTGTCCTTTTGTACGATTGAGCATCCTTTGGATATATACACAAAAGTAGTATTACTGGGTCTTGAGGAAGGTTGTTCCCTAATTTTCTGAGAAATTGCCACATGGACTTTCAAAGGGGCTGTACTGGCTTTGCATTCCCACCAACAATGCAGAAGTTTTCCCTTTACCCCACAACCTTTCCAGTATAAGTTGTCATCAGTGTTTTTGACCTTGGCCATTCTTCCAGGTGTAAGATAGAATCTCAAAGATGTTTTGATTTGCATTTCTCTGGTGACTAAGAATGTTGAACATTTCCTTAAGTGTCTTTCAGCCATTTTAGATTCCTCTGTTGAGACTTCTGTGTTTAGGTCTGCATACCATTTTTTATTGGATTATATGTTTGTTTCATGAGCAATTTCCTGAGTTATTTGTATATTTTAGAGATCAGACTTCTGTCTGAAGATATTTTCCCATTTGGTAGTCTGTCATTTTGTCTTGTTGACCATGTCCTTCACTTTACAGAGCTTTTCAATTTCAGGAGGTCACATTTATTATTTGTTTTTCTCATTGTCTGTGAATAAATGTAGGGATATATTTAGGAAGTGGTCTCCTGTGCCAATGTGTTCAAGTGTACTTCCATCTTTCTCTTCTATAAGGTTCAATGTGACTGACTCTATGTTGAGGTCTTTGATTCATTTGGACTTGGGTTTTGTGCATGATGATAGATATGAGTCTATTTTCATTCTTCTACAGGTTGATATCCAGCACCATTTGTTAAATATGCTTTCTCTTTTCCATGTGATATTTTTATTTGCTTCTTTGTCAAAAATCAGGTGTTCAAAGGAGTGTGAATTAATATCTGGGTCTTCTATTTGGTTCCAATGGTCTTCCTTTCTGCTCTTACGCCAATACCAGGCTATTTTCAATATTGTAGCTCTGTAGTAGAGTTAAAAGTCAGGGATTGTGGAAAATTGTGTAGAATTTTTGGAATCGTTTATGTAAACTATCATATCATCAACAAACAGTGAGAGTTTGACATTTTTTGTGATTTGTATCCCCTTGATCTCTATTGTCTTATTGCTCTAACTAGGACCTCAAGATCTATATTGAATGGATATGGAGAGAATGGACAACCTTTTTCTGTTCCTGATTTCAATGGAATTGCTGGGAGTTTCTCTCCATTTAGTTTGATGTTGGCTGTTGGCTTGCAATATATTACCTTTATTATGTTTAGATATGTTCCTTGTATCACTGCTCTCTGCAAGACCTTTATCATAAAGGGGTGTTGTATTTTGTCAAAAGTTTTTCTATGTCTAATGAGAAGATCATGTGGTTTTTATTTTTCAGTTTGTTTATATGGTGGATTACATTGACTGATTTTCATATATTGAACAATCCCTGCATCTCTGGAATGAAGCCGACTTGATCGTGGTGAATGATGGTTCTGATGTGTTCTTCGATTCGATTTGCCAATATTTTATTTAGTATTTTTGCATCATTATTTATGAGTGATATTGGTCTGTAATTCTCTTTCTTAGTAATGTCTTTCTGTGGTTTGGGTATCAGGGTAATTATAGCCTCATAAAAAGAGTTTGACAATGTTCCTTCTGTTTCTATTGTGTGGAATGATTTGAGGAGTATTGGTATTAGTTTTTCTTTGAAAATCTTGTAGAATTTTGAGCTGAGACCATCTGCTCCCTTTTTTTTGACTTTTAATGACTGTTTCTATTTCTTTTTTTAATTTAATTTTATTTTTTAAATTAATTAATTTATTTCTTTATTAAAGATTTCTGCCTCCTTCCCGCCACCGCCTCCCATTTCCCTCCACCTCCCCCAATTAAGTCCCCCTCCCTCGTCAGCCCTAAGAGCAATCAGGGTTCCCTGCCCTGTGGGAAGTCCAAGGACCACCCACCTCCATCCAGGTCTAGTAAGGTGAGCATCCAAACTGCCTAGGCTCCCACAAAGCCAGTAAGTGCAGTAGGATCAAAAACCATTGCCATTGTTCGTGAGTTCTCAGTAGTCCTCATTGTCCGCTATTTTCAGTGAGTCTGGTTTTATCCCATGCTTTTTCAGACCCAGGCCAGCTGGCCTTGGTGAGTTCCTGATAGAACATCCCCATTGTCTCTGTGTGTGGGTGCACCCCTCGCGGTCCTGAGTTCCTTGCTCATGCTCTCTCTCCTTCTGCTCCTGAATTGGACCTAGAGATTTCAGTTTGGTGCTCCAATGTGGGTCTCTGTCTCTGTCTCCTTTCATCGCCCGATAAAGGTTAATATTCAGGAGGATGCCTATATGTTTTTCTTTGGGTTCATCTTCTTATTTAGTGTCTCTAGGATCACGAATTATAGGCTCAATGACCTTTATTTATGGCTAAAAACCAAATATGAGTGAGTACATCCCATGTTCCTCTTTTTGGTTCTGGCTTACCTCACTCAGGATAGTGTTTTCTATTTCTGTCCATTTGCATGCAAAATTCAAGAAGTCATTGTTTTTTACTGCTGAGTAGTACTCTAATATGTATATATTCCATCCTTTCTTCATCCATTCTTCCATTGAAGGGCATCTAGGTTGTTTCCAAGTTCTGGCTATTACAAACAATGCTGCTATGAACATAGTTGAGCATATGCTTTTGTTGTATGACAAATACATAATTTAATGTATGCTCAATTTTGTCAGAAACCATTCTTCATTTGTTTGCTATTCTTTGAGACCAGCTTTATTTTGGTGGATGTAATACAACATACTCAGAAATTTGGAATAAGCTGACCTTGTTTACCTTTGCTAATGGTGAAGCGATGGTTAAAGTGTTGGTTTTCTCATTGGTGAAACACAGATAATACTACCACACCCATGTATGCACATGTGGATTTGTATTCTTATGCTAATGATAATTATATATTCAATTACCCCATTTTCTTCCAATAAACCTATAGAATGTTTGAAGCTAAATATTTTACTTTAGAAATCAAAACTCACCAGGTGGTGGTGGTACATGACTTTAATACCAGCACTTGGGAGACAGAGGCAGGTGGATTTTTGTGAGTTTGAGACCAGCCTGGTCTACCAGACCTAATTCCAGGACAGGCTCCAAAGCTACAGAGAGACCCTGTCTCGAAAACACACACACAAAAAGAAAACAAAACTCTTCAAATTCATTACCTAATTTTTTTATATGTATATATGCATATGTTCATGTAGGAGCAACCAACATATATAACTATATAAATATATAGTTATATTTGTACACACATATATGTGTGGTGAGTGTGTCTCTGTGTGTGTATGATTTATTTAGGAGTATTTCTGAGGTTCAGCCTCAGTTTGGGTTTGGGTCTTGAGGAAAGGGGTATTGGTACAAGGAACACTTATGACCACTATGTGGATTGAACTCAAGTGGTCACGAATATGTATATATATATACATATATAATATATATAACTATATATTATAAGACACACATATATATATACTATATATACATATTACTAACTATATTCTATTCTTTATATTTATATATTTCACTATATATATAGTTTTAGAATTAGGACTAACAATTTTGTATTGGATACCAAATTAATAAATTGGTGTGCTCCTTCCTGATTAAGACTATTTCTCCAGCTCTCAACATTCTATATAGAAGGACAAAGCATTCTCCTATTTTCTGTAGTTCTTCTTGTAGTAATGAGGTTTGTAGGTTTCCCCCATCCACTTTGGCATGTCTATATTTGTTATTCTTTTATAGCTCATGTTTAGATACATTTTGGTGAAATATTAAATGTATAGCTTCTGATATTGCTTTCTAATCATTTTTTGGTTTATTTTCTGAAGATTTTAAGATCTCTGCTTTAAAGTACAGTTCAATGATCATATAATGTCCACTCTGCCTATCACAGAATGTGAGACTGGATTCTTTGACTCACTTTCATTGATGTACTCTGTGTACTGGTCATATATACTGAAGAACAAACATACCCAGAGATTCAAACATTCAAACATTGTGTGGCATCTGGAATGCATCTGATCCTGTGGTGTGATTCTGTAGTGGTAATTAATCTCCTATGAGGTGCTGGGGATTGAGCAAGTCTGTGAAAATGAACAAATCTTTTAAATCAAATAAACATAGGTCACTTTGCAAAAATAAAATGACACATGGAGCTTTATCTAGAAAAAATTCACAACTCTCCTTTAATTTTAGGCTAAACTGTGAACTGCCAATCTAAGTACCATAGAAGCTCAAGTCCACTGGGACTGAATTAGGTTATTGTACTCATTAGAAAAAGAGAAATTTGAGTTGAACCCTTAGAGATGGCATCATTTCAGATGGGAGAGAAATAAAAGATGTAGAATTTTAGTTGCCTGTAAAGAGAAAAATTCTCAGAATGAGCTTACGTATAGGAGGAGAAACAAAGATGGTATTCAAGGAAGTAAGGGTAGCAACCAGATTATAAGGACAACATGAAATAGCCATCAGGTATCATTTCAGTTTGCTAAGGTCTCATTTTTCTTTTCAGACAATTCCCAAAGATGATTGAATAGTGGGATTGCTTGAAACATAAGAGTTTAACTTTGTTTTCTCCCCTGCTAAGTGATTCTGAAATATAAATGCTAACACCTAGAGAGTTGAGCTTTCAGCTTACTGTGTGATACCATAAGGGAGCCATTAATAATGTCAGGATGTGTTAAAAGCCTAGAGAGGAAAGAAACTCTAAACATGAACTTTCATAACAGCACCTGAAATAAATTTTTAGCTAATATCATAAAAGTGACAGAGATAGCATGAGATTTTTCTAGGTATAATTATTTTATAATGGTTTTAATTTTATAGTAACTCCTTAGCTATTTAATCTATTGACAAAAATAAGAAAAGATTTTAAGATTTATTTTTGGATACATTGTAATAAAAGAAATAAAACACTTCCAAGTATGTTCGCTTAATTTTTTATTGACTTTATTGAGCTATACGTTTTTCTTTGCTCTCTTCCCTTCCTCTACCCCCCCCCCCCTTCAATCCTTTTCCATGGTCCCCATGCTCCCAATTTACTCAGGAAATCTTTTCTTTTTCTATTTCCCATGTAGATTAGATCCATGTATGTCTCTTTGCTTAATTTTTAAAGTGTGAATGAAATTTTTGTATATCTGACGTCTAGATATTGTCAATAAGATAAATTATAAGATTTTGGTATCACTTTATGAAAAATAATTTTCTGCTCACTCCTCAAAAAGTTTTCTAAATTCATAAATGCTTTATAGAACAAAATTAAAACATTCTCAAGTTTAGAAAGTCAGAAATGTCAATGACTTTATTACTTAGAAGTAATGTACTGTGCATTAAACTGGGTAATTAAAGTCAATAAAGGGCAGTCACTAGAAATCTAAATTATCTTAGTGAGAAGATATTCCACTATTTTGTGGTAAAATACTTGTTATATTTTGAAATATATTTTCTGAAATATTAGAAAATAACAGTATCTAATTTTGCTTTAGTACTTGCCTAAGGAGAATACACACTTACAAGAAACATAAATTGTTTTTTCATGTGATTTTTATTATAGATAAACAAAAACTTAACTTTAAGACACTTTGGACATATCTCCTGTAATTAGATATTTTTATTTTTTATCCTTTATTTATTTTATACTTCAATTTTATCTTTAAAAATGATTTATTAATATGAATATACATGTATCTGTAACATTTTTTTACATTTTTTAGTTTTTACTTAAAAATTTCCACCTCCTCCCTTCCTCCCATTTCCCTCCACCTCCATCCCCCTCCCCCTCTCTCTCCAGTTCAAAGAGCTGTCAGGGTTCCCTGCCCTGTGGCAAGTCCAAGGTCCTCCCCCCTCTATCCAGGTCTAGGAAGGTGAGCATCCAAACAGTCTAGGCTCCCACAAAGCCAGTACATGCAGTAGGATCAAAACCCAGTGCCATTGTCCTTGGCTTCTCAGTCAGCCCTCATTGTCATCCACATTCAGAGAGTCCGTTTTGATCACATGTTCATTCAGTCCCAGTCCAGCTGGCCTTGGTGAGCTCCCATTAGATGCACCCCTCGCGGTCCTGACTTCCTTGCTCATGTCCTCCCTCCTTCTGCTCCTCATTTAGACTTTGGGAGCTCAGTCCAGTGCTCCAATGTAGATCTCTGTCTCTAGCTTCATCCATCACCAGATGAAGGTTCTATGGTGATATGCAAGATATTCATTAGTATGGCTATAGGATTTGTTCAACTATGTTCATAGCAGCATTATTTGTAATAGCCAGAACCTGGAAACAACCTAGATGCCCCTCAATGTAAGAATGGATGAAGAAAGTATGGAATATAAACATATTAGAGTACTACTCAGCAGTAAAAAACAATGACTTCTTGAATTTTGCATGCAAATGGACGGAAATAGAAAACACTATCCTAAGTGAGGTAACCCAAAGCCAAAAAGATGAATATGGTATGTACTCACTCATAAGTGGATTCTAGCCATAAATAAAGGACATTGAGCCTATAATCCGTGATCCTAGAGAAGCTAAATAAGAAAGTGAACCCAAAGAAAAAAACATATAGTTATCCTCCTGGATATTGGAATGAGACAAGATTGCCAGGCAAAAAATGGAAACTGGGGGGTAGGGGTGGGGTGGTAAGGGGAGATGGGGAAAAGGTGAGAAGGGGGGATGGGGAGAACTTGGGGGAATGGGACGGTTGGGATGGAGAAGGGGTGGATATGGGAGCAGGGAAGTAGATATCTTAATTAAGGGAGCCATTTTAGGGTTGGCAAGAGACTTGACTCTGTAACGTTTTCAGGTAAGGTTTTTTTCACTTTACAAAATTCCCCGTTATAGATTTACAGACATTAGTAAATGACCAATGGAATTAGCATTCTGTGTACATTTCCATTATTTCTCAGTGATAAAAAGCATAGGTTTCTATAGAATCTACCATACCAGTTGATAAATGTTCTTCTATTGTCAATAAAATAATCTAAAAGTCCATATGCTACAGGAAGACTCCAGTTAGATTCTCCATTGCACACATGGCACAGGAGAATATGCCACATAATACATTAATCACTGTTTTCAGGCCTTCTCACATTCATACCACCACAACCAAAGTGTATACTTGAAGAGAAACTGAGAATTAGCAGGAAAATCATTGAAATTCTTCACTAACTTCTGCAAACAAAAATAATGAAGATAGCAGCATAGGACAGTTTCTTCTAGATATTTCAGAATCAAGTACAGAATTTGTATGTATAATTACAGATAAATTAATCCAGAATTGAAAGAGAAAATGAATCATGATTACTTTTATAACCTGTCATAGTGAAAGAAAAAAAAATTCTCTAAGTATACCTATATCAAATTTTAAAATAAGCAATTTTTCATTATTTACTACTTCAATAAAGGTAAACTAATTAAAAATTATAAAGTGTTAATAAGAGGCAAATAGGTAGGTGAAGTTGGGAAATTTTCTCCCAACACAGGAATATTTGTAAAGGAACGAAAGTTGCAGGAACATTACTTTATAGATTACATATATAAATACATTAATGTATTTGTGTCTCAGTATTATTACATGTTTAATTTCTCATAATTTGAAGTTAATAATTTCCATGATTTATGTGAAAATTATGAAAATATATTTTATTTCACAGAACAGTTGCTCACTGTTTATTTCTCTTTCAAAGAAAGAATATATTAGTTTTAGCAAAAAAAAAAACAGAGAGTATAAGATTATTGGGGGTTGTGATATGTCTCAGCAGGTTTAGCAACTTAGCACAAAACCTAACAACTTAAGTTTAATATGTGGAACCTGAATAGTAGGTCCTAAAATATTTCCTCTGAACTGCATACATGTGCCTTGGAATATGTACATCCCCACACATGCAAATACAAAAACATATGCATACTACATAAATAAATAAAAATTAAGTAAACATAATTAATATATCAAAGGACACGAAGTAAATTAATAAAAAAAAAAACCTTGCTTTTTAAATTCAAGACCATATTGTCATGTACAAGCCACTAGATGGTGCACTCTTCAACTTTGTTGATTTCATATTTTTTCCAAATTTTGCAAAATATATCTAACGTCTTACACATATGATGTCGCGACCTCCTCGACCAGCAAGGAAGACACAACAACGGACTCTTCTTTCAGCAGTTTATTCAGGAACCTTGAACAATCTTCGAATACTGGGGAAAGCCAACCCACAGCTAAAGTAGCCCCTGGTTAGCCAGCCCCAGCAAGCTACGTGGGAAATGCGGATAGGTCTAAGTACACGGAAGCAAGCCACATTCTCAGTATAGGACATATATGGGATGGTATGTGGTTGAGAGCACATTCTCAGTCTTAGCCATATATGGGGTAGTACGTGACTAAGAGCACATTCTCAAGAGGGGGTGATGGGCGGAAATCAGTGCCATCTTCATGGCACGGCACAAGGCAGCTCTCTACAATATGAAATATTTTAAAATTACTTATTGCATTGTTAGAAATTTTGAGTATCTTCTAGCAAATTTATTAACTTCTGGTGCATAATTTCTACTTACCAAATTATATGTTATCTTATTTTCTTTGGAGAAATTAGACTTATAAGCACATACATAAATCTTTTTCTCACAAGATGTAGACATTGAAAATAAACATGTGTGAATGTATATTGTAAAGACTTACAATTAAGGGGAAATGTATTTTTGATCCTTAAATACAAATGTAATTTACTAGGAAATATTAATCTACCACAACACATCACCTGTATCTAACGAATGATTCTGTTGCTTCCCTACATATTAACTTCATGTAATGCTTCCAAGAACCTGACCTCATTCAGTTTCATTAAACAATAACTCCTGTGGCAGACTTTTTACTTATAATGAAGATATCAGGGCTTAACAACAGTGATAGTAATACATGACCTCATGGATCATCGATCTATGTTCCATAGAACACATGCTAACTGATGTCCTATTGTCATATTTAAAAGCTGGTTATGGCATAGTCTTTCCTTGCTTGTGTGAAAACACTAAAAAAGTTTGCATAATTCTGTTTATAATATTTAACGATCAGAGTTAAATTTACTACTTAACTATAAAATTTAAATATCTTTGTAGTGATATGTTAGGTACAGCAATGTCTATGTCTCAGTTCCTAATGTTTTATAAATTTACTTAATGATATATAATGTGTTTTACTGTGTAATTAGTTGAAATAGTTGGAAAGAAAGATAACATATAAGTGATTGAGTGTATATTTTAGTTCAAAAAACCATTTTCTTTATAAATACAATTACTGGGAATCAAGCTAGAACCATATGCCTTAAATCTGTGGATTTTCCTGAATGCAGAAAAAGTTACACTGCCCTTTTGAATCTCAAGTGCATTTGAATTTTAACTGATGAAGACTACTGTAGTTTTTGATGGGAGTACTTATTTTTCAATTATAAATTTATTACATACTACACATAATACAATTCACTTTCATTGTGATATCCACGGATTTTAATAAAGATCTTCTTGAAAATAAAAATAATTCATGTTTTATGACTTACAAAGACATAATGATTCCAATCTTCTATATATTACTAGTGTGGTTTAAGCAGCTTGACTTTCAAAGAATAAAGAAATATTTCTAGACTGTGTGCCTTTAAGTAATCAGGGCAATAAAGATAGCACAACTGGTACAAGTAGTGGCCCAAATCAGATAACCACTCACCATTTTTCTAGAAAACACTGGTCCTTTTAAATCCATCTTCTTGTTCTTTTTATTAATTTTAACTCTTCAGTACTCAATAGTATAATCTTTATCTTTGGTTGACAAAGGAATATCAATAGTGTCTGAACTAAATTTTATCAACACAAAGTCTGGCTTGTTAGAGCATTACAAAAACTGATAATTACCATGACAGATTAAAGTGTCAGCTTTAGGACAGCTATGGTCAGGATGGGCAAAGAAAGAAGTCATGATTATACTAGAAGAAATATAATTAATGCAGAGTTGGACATTATTAAGGTATGTGTTTTTTTTCAGTGCAATTCTTAATCAAAGGATACTTTCAAAACTAATTTAATAATTTTGTCATTTGAACACACATACATGCATGTGTGCAGAGCATAATAGATATTTTACTAAACTTGTCATAGAATACAAAAGATATCACACATTTTTATTTAGGTGAATAAGTTTATAATATAAATAACAATTGGGCTTTATCTCTTAATCAATTACATTTTCCTATTACCATCATTATATTTGGAAACAACTTTTACTTTTTCAGTGATCCATAGAAGATTTAAATTTTGTTAATCCCAGCATTAAATGAAATATTATTTCATAATCAAATAAAATCATAACTTCATTAAGATTCCAAGCATCCAAAGATACTAAAATAGTTCATTTTTCCAGGAGTTGTTTTAATGAGAGAGAACAATAAATTGTTTTTAAATTATATAATATCTTTAAAAGTATTTTATTATACATTTCAGGGATGAATTTCCAAAGCATTATTTTACTCCTTTCTAATTGGAAGTCTATATGAACACTATTAAAGTAATTTTTATAATTTTATAAAACAGTATTACAATCCAAAAATTATGTAGCCTACTAATAAAAAGTTACTCCTTCTTTATTCATAGAGGTTTTACCTGATCATAGAATTGAATTTTTGAATATCAGGTATAGGTTATAACTTCAATGACATCATCATTGTTATCAATTGTATGTAAGTTTGAAAAGTGGGGATTCTTAATACAAATGTGTACATTGTAAGTAAAAATTAAATTAATATAAATGAAACATATGAAAACATATCTCATCATATTCAGTAGTGTATTTTGCTTAGTATAAAATAGAATATTTCACTTTGCTCTTAGTGCATTTTTTATTATCATTATTGCTGAATATAGCAGCATTTGTTTGTAATTCTAGACCTTTGATAAGATCTGCAGACCAAAACTGTACCGCTTAAAGCTGTCTTTATATTTTATTCTTTCATATGCAAGAGAGAAACAAAGGGAATTGGGGGTCAACTTTTTTGAAGAATTTGTTTGAAAGCATGGGCAGTGGGATAATATTCAGAGAATGTCAGCATTGTACTTGCTTGAAATACATGTCTATACCAAAACATTGCTGATCAAGAAAAGTTTTACAAAGTATCTTAAAATGGGCTTGTCTTTTTATTTATTTATTTATTTATTTTTTAAATTTTTGTTATTAATTTATTTATTTATTAAAGATTTCTGTCTCTTCCCCGCCACCGCCTCCCATATCTCTCCCCCTCCTCCAATCAACTCCCTCTCTCTCATCAGCCCTAAGAGCAGTCAGGGTTCCCTGCCCTGTGGGAAGTCCAAGGACCTCCCACCTCCTTCCAGGTCTATTAAGGTGAACATCCAAACAGCCTAGGCTCCCACAAAGCCAGTATGTGCAGTAGGATCAAAACCCAGTGCCATTGTTCTTGACTTCTCAGCAGTCCTCATTGTCCGCTATGTTCAGTGAATCTGGTATTATCCCATGCTTTTTCAGACCCAGTCCAGCTGGCCTTGGTGAGTTCCCGAAAGAACATCCCCAGAAGGAGGGAGAGCTCGAGCAAGGAACTCAGGGCCATGAGGGGTGTACCCACATACTGAGAAAATGGGCTTGTCTTTTACTTTTTATTCATACAGCAGTAAGCAAAAATGGGGTTTAATACAGATAGCATATCTAGTTCAAACTGCAGAAGTATGAACTGAGAGTTCTAAATGCTAATGTAATTGTAATTTAAAGTATTATTAGATTCAAACAATAATAAGCAAAAGTTCATGAACTGTAAATTAGTGTTTGAACATGTACTTAGCATGCATGACCTTTCCTTAGCCAAAACTCATTTGATAGATTTGAGTTTTGATAGTACTGTGAAATATGAAGACAAAAGAAATTGTGTACCATATACATTTACCAAACAAAGACTTGGTATACATGAGAAACAATTCCAGATGTCATTTATAAAGTATTTTACTCAGTGATACTAAAAAATAAAATTGGATGTTTATATATGGGGAACAAGGTTTTTTAAAAGATAAAAATTAATTTTGGGAGTAACCTATATGTTTATGTGTTCAATAGATATTAATATAAATCTTATTTTTATATTGTTCTAGACAATGGTTTTTAAATTTATGAAAGTAGTTGTTGCTTTAACTATCTAACCTGTTTCACTTATGACTAATTGCCATTGTTTATATATTGTAAAATTTGGCCTTATTGCACAGAATGGTCTAGGAATACAAGTGATCTGAATATGTATATAGGATGAAGAAAAATACATGCAAATTCAGATTTTTCTCAAAGAGTTATTAAGAATAAATTGAGCAAAGGCATGGTAGTGGATGTCTTTAATCTGAGCACTCCACAGAAAAGGCAGGTGAATTTCTATGAGTTTGATGCAAACCTGGTCTACTTAGTGAATTGTGAACTAACCATGGCTACATCATGAGTGAGAGCAGTTTAATAAAGAAAGAATTCATTGATCAAAGAAGATGCTCCTAGCAGGTTTTTTTTCAGAGTAATAATAAGGATTCTTATATTTTTACCAATTATATTGTTATATATAAAAGTTTATTTGCTATGTTAATTTCATAACAGCATGAGATATATTATTTATTTATTATAATACCCTTAACAATCAGGTTACCAAAAATTTATTTTCTAAAACGTGGATATGAATGGTATTATTTGCCTCACTGAAAGCTCTACATCCTTCAGTGTTAAATTCTGGTTTGGTTTTTGCACTATTTATGTAAATTCTTTTAGTTTATCTTTGGATTTCAGTTAGCAAATCACATGGCATATAAATAGAGGCTGCTTCATTTTTTAATTTCTAATGGCTTTTCTTTGATTTTCTTGCCTTATGTATAGTCCTATATTAAGAGTGCTGAAAAATGTATAGCTTTGCATTCTACCTGACCAGAATATGTAGTCTTTCCATTTTTAATATACTATTTATTTATATGTTCTCAATAACTTGTAGAGATAATGCCTATTTTAAAAGCATTATGAGTTTTCATTATGAGAATATAGTAAAAACTAATGATTTATTTTTATGTGTATGGGTTTTTTGTTTGCATGTATTTTGTCTATGGTGTCATTGCATAGAGCAAATAGATGTCAGAAGAAAGTATCAGATTCCCTAGAACTGGATGTATATGTTGTTCTGAGATGCCATGTGGGTGCTGAGAGTTGAACTATAATCCTCTGCAAGAGCATTCAGAGATTTTAATAGCTGAGAGCAAGCTCTGGTAGAGGCATCTGTCTCTTGGAGCAGCTACATGGATTCTCTTTGACTCCACCTTCTTTGTTCCAGCATTCAGTATAGTTATCCTGCCTAGGTATATTCTGTCTGATCACAGGCAAAAGCAACTTCTGTATTCATTGAATAATAAAAACAAAACATATACAGAAGGACTTCCCACATCGTCTCCCTTTTTCTGTATGAATAAAAAATAAAGTTTTGACTTTAACATAGCAAGATTACATACAACAAAACAGTTATCAAGAAAAAATTATAGTTACAATATTTAGTCAATTTTCATTTAGCAAATTAAGGAAAGTACTCTATCATCTATCTTATCTTTGTGAATCTGAAGTTTTATCTCTAATCCATCTTTTATAATTATAACTATGTTTCTTCAATGCCATCAAAGATTCCAGAAGGAAATAATATTACCTAAATTAACACGAAGTGAATTGTAAACAATTTCCAAAACTCTAGATGGCAGAGACATCCACTGCCTGGATAGTCACCCAAAGTTCTTCTGTATCATTAGAACGTCCATATTCAGCCTATAGGCCCATAGTATCTGCCTACACTTTCCCATAAAGAAGAAAATTTGAAAGACAGTTCCAACTATATTGGATGTTTGTCAGTCACTTTCTTCTGTGTACTGGAGAATATTTTGCAGTCTCTTTCTTAAGCAGGAAGTCTGAAGGACTGTCTCACCATTAGGCAAGTTCTATAGTGATTTTTCTGTGGGTCCTGCATGCCCAGTTCATACAGCATAACATCAAACAGTCCAGGCAAGAGCAGTTTCTTGCCCAAATGGCTAACAATCTCCATAATCTTTGATATCCATCATCATCTTGAAGTAGATTGGTGCTGCCAGGAGCACGTACATCTCATTGTCATGAAATTCCTAAGTTTTTAAAACATTTAAATGGCATATTCTATAGTTCTTTGAAAATTTTAAAAATTATCTAACTGAAATATATACCTATATATCTAGAAAACCTACCTAACATGAATACAAGCTTGATTATTACAGATGACTTTTATTAGCCTGTATTTCTTAATTATACATTACATTTTTAAATGAGTTGCAAAACATAATACCTTAATCAAGAGCAGAAACATACATCTAACTAAATTAACCTTAAATTTTAAACAATAGATCAAGATACATACCAATGCAAAGTATTTATCTCTATAGCATATTTACTTTTAAGTGTAAACAAACATTTAAAAACAATATTTGAGTAATTTGAGTGTAGTTCTCTCCAAACTGTGTCCTGCTTCTCTGTTGGGCAAAGTATTTTGGGGGGATGTTCATGGAGACCTGTCAGGTGATCTTAGTCCATCAAACCACATTAGTCTGGAAGGAATCCACAGGTTCTGATCCTCTGTGGAAACAAAAGAAGAACCTCTTTTCCAAAGCAACACATTCTTAGGCCCAAATTTTGAAATCAAGATACTTTTAAAATACATATGCTGTCCTAACTTAACAGCCCTTACAATGTAGTATCTCTCTGTACTTAGCTCCTTCACAGTGAAAAAAATTCAAATAAAACAATAATATACATAATCCAGACTCTCTGTGTATATTCCATCTTTATATGGCTTATTTTTCTTTACTCCTTTAATCTATGGCTTTCTGTACTGTGTCTCTTAAAGACTTAGCTCTTTTCTTAAACAATTTACTACTTTTTTTTAGCTCTCCATACTCTTTTTTTCTCTGTAGCAAGCCTATGTACATTCATCCAACACTATGAACCATTTAGAAGTCTTTTACATCTGATTTTTTCTTTATTGCATGACTATCTTTAAGTACTTTTTGATCAGGACTACCTTTTTCCTCAAATTCTATGCAGGCATGGCTAGGATCAAATCTGCTGCCCTCCTGTTGGCTTTGCCCAGTCTAACATGGCAGAAGCATATTCACTGCCTCTAAAAGCCATGTATATCACCCCATTTTCAGGGACACAATGGATCTATGATGCCATTAAGCATGTTGTAGTACTGTGTTCACAAACCCCACTTAAATGTTCTGTAGCCTAACCTCCTGAAAGAGTCAGAGCTGCTTTTGCTGGTGAACCATATTTAAAGAAACTGCATTTTTTTGGCTGATAATGGTGAATCATAAAGACCTCATTTAAATGAGCTGTGGTGCTCCTTCTTACCGCCAACAAATAGATTCTGTCCAAAGGGAAAAGAAAAATTGCAGCTAAACTTTGTGTGTGTGTGTGTGTGTCTAGAATTTTTTATAAACTCTCTCAGGTTTTAGTTGGCACACATTGACACTCCAATTTGTTGAGGGAGGTTGTTTGTTCCTGGCTGCTCAGACTTAAAATAATCACTCCAAAACTATATTATTTGCAATACTGTTAGGCCAATAGCTTAAGTGTAGTTCTACCTAGCTCTTATATCGTAAAGTAACTCCTCTCCATTAATGTGTTAATTACCGCAAGTTTTTAGCCTACTGGCCAAATTTTGGTGGGCTCCTTGCAGAGGCATCTTGTAGTGGCTACATGACTTCTCTTTGACTCCACTTGCTTTCTCCCAGAATTCAATTTAGTTTTCCTGCCTAGATATAATCTACCCTATCATAGGCCAAAAAACTTCTTTATTCATTAACCAATAAAAGAAACACATATACAGTAGGACTTCTCAGGTCAAGGAATAGAACTGTAGAAGTAGTTGAGAATTCACATATGATCTATAAGTTCCAGGCAGACAGTGAATCGGAATGTCATATTTGTTTTTGAAAACTTAAAACCCATCCCCAGTGACTCACTTTTTTCAGCAAAGTCATATCTTAATCATTTCTAAACAGCAAGTGTGTACTAAACATTAACTATATGAGACCACATTATCATTATTTAACAAAGTATTTCATAGTTTCAAACACTGTAGTGCTGCTAAAATAATGATAATACCATTGATGGCCAACATTTTTTAATCCTTACTACATAACTGTGTATTAGCTTAATTAGATATTATAACCACCTTGTCATGTTAATAGTATTATTACTGGTGTTTTACAAATAAACATACTCATTCACAAAGTGCTTAAGTAATTTACCCAGTCAGACAAGCTACAGAATTAATAACAGTGAAACTGCGTTTAAGCTAAGCAATTTACATTGTGTGATTAAGAATTTAGCTGCTTTTGTTGTCACAGAGTAGATGTTCAATTAGTGGGTTGTTGTTTGATAAAATTTCATAATTAAACTCTTTACGAATTATAATTTTCTTAATCTTTCAAAACAACAAATGATAATTAATCCATAATACAAACAAAACTCTCTTAAATACAGAACTCTGCTGAGATTAAAGCAGTCAGACAGATAAATGGAATCATTGTCTGGTTTATGTTGCATTGGAAACTGAAAATAACAACTTCAACAAAGTCAAATTTCTAAGAAGAAAGTTTCCAAGATAAGTTCACACAGCAGTAAAAATGTAAACAAGCTTAAAATATTTTAAATATTTTAAGTTCTAAATACAGAGAAGATGCCTGGGTATGCACACCTCTAGGTAAATGAAATAACTTTCAAAATGAAGCTCAGACCCTATCCCATGCAGTTTTAATGTGAGCCTTTGACAATTAGAGACCTCATAAACCATTCAGGAAGTGTGCTTTTCTATGTGTCTTAGGAAACTCTGACAGCTTCATAGATACTGATTGGTTGGGCTGTGGTAAATATGAAGTTTCATTTTACATCTCTGCTAACATGGCAACTAAATATGAACAAATTATTCTATGAGAAAGTAATGCTTCTTAGTGAAGAAGAAGATGATATTGTTTGGATACTATGACTGTTATATGTATCTATGTTATTTCTATTCCATTTTATAGAATCTAGGTTTTTTTTTTTTTTTTTTTTTGGTTTTTCAAGACAGGGTTTCTCTGTGGTTTTGGAGCCTGTCCTGGAACTAGCTCTTGTAGACCAGGCTGGTCTCGAACTCACAGAGATCCTCCTGCCTCTGCCTCCCAAGTGCTGGGAGGAATCTAGTTTTTTAGGAAGCAAAGGTAACTGTGTTTTATCTTGTCACTCTAAATTTTAATCTCTAGGAGCTATTTATTGTGATATATAATACTTAGAAGTTTTTTCTTTATTTTATTGTTTTTATTGAGCTATATATTTTTCTCTATTCCCCTTCTATCTCTCTTCCTTCCCACTTCCTTTCTACCCTCTCCCATGATCCACATGCTACCAATTTACTTGAAAGATCTTTATTTTTCTACTTCTCAAGTATATTAGGGTCTTCTTTGTTGTCTAGATTCTCTGGGATTGTGAATTGTAAACTGATTTTTCTCTGCTTTATGTCTAAAAGCCATTCATGAGTCAGTACATATTATATTTCTCTTTCTGAGTCTGGGTTACCTCACTAAATATGGTGTAATTTAAATCCATCCAATTTGCGCAGTGATTTCAAGATGTCATTATTTTTTCAGCTATATAGTACTCCATTTTATAAATTACCACATCTTCTTTATTCATTCTTCAGTCGAGGGACATTTAGGTTGTTTCCAGTTTCTGGCTATGACAAATCTGTTATGAACATAGTTGAGCACATGTCCTTGTGGTATGACTGAGCATCCTTTGAGTATATACATAAAAGTGGTATTTCTGGGTCTTGAAGTATATTGTTTCATAGTTATCTGAGAAATTGTCATATTGATTTCCAAAACAGCTGTACAAGTTTGTACTACCACCAGAAATGGAGGAGTGTTTCCTTGACCCCACATTCTCTCCAGTATAAGCTGTCATCAGTGTTTTTGATTTTGGCCATTCTGATAGGTATAAAATGGAATCTCAGAGTGGTTTTGATTTGCATTTCTCTGAATGCTAAGGATGTCGAACATTTACTTAAATGTCTTTCAGCCATTTTAGATTCATCTGTTGAGCGTTCTTTAAGTCTGTACCCCATTTTATTTGATTATTTGTTCTTTTGATGCCCAGTTTCTTCAGTTGTTTATGTAGTTTGGAGATCAGCCCTCTGTCTGATGTGGAGTTGGTAAAAAACTTTTCCTATTCTGTAGGCTACCTTTGTATCTATTGACTGTGTCCTTTGCTTTACCGAAGCTTTTCAGTTTAAGGAGGTCCCATTTATTTATTGTTGCTCTCAGTGTCTATGCTATCAGAGTTATATTTAGGAAATTGCCTCCTATGCCAATGTGTTCAAGTGTACTTCCAACTTTCTCTTCTCTGAGGTTCAGTGTGACTAGCTCTTTGACAATACATATGGCTCTATTGTCATTCTTCCACATGTTCATAACCAGTTATGCAAGCACCATTTATTGAATATGCTTTCTTTTTCTTTACCTTTTTATTTTTTTTTTCCTCTTGGTCAAAAATTAGGAGTTGGTAGGTTTGTGGATTGATATCCAGGTCTTTGAATTAATTTCATTCTTCCTCTTGTCTGCTTTTATGTCAATAGCAGGCTGTTTTCAGTGCTATGGCTCTGTAGTAGAGTTTGAAGTCAGTGATTGTGATAACTCCAGAAGTTCCTTTATTGTACATGATTGTTTTGGCTGTCCTGGGCTTGGTAGGTAAAATTAGCATAGTAAAAATGGCAATCTTACCAAAAAAATCTACACATATATTTCAGTGTCCAGCAAAATCCCAGCAAAATTCTTCATTGACCTTGAAAGAACAATACTCAAGTTCATGTGGAAAAGTGCTTTAGATTTAAATAGGTAATATTTTTCATTCATTCTTTGATTTTTTTTTTTTTTTTTTTTTTTGGTTTTTTCGAGACAGGGTTTCTCTGTAGCTTTGGAGCCTGTCCTGGAACTCCCTTTGTAGATCAGGCTGGCCTCAAACTCACAGAGATATACCTGCCTCTGCCTCCCGAGTGCTGGGATTAAAGGCATGCGCCCGGCTGAAAATTTCTTAATACATGCAATGAATTTGATCATGTCCACTACATATTTCCCTCTTCAACTCCCTTCATAAGTTCCCAATATGTTTCCCTACTAGTTTCTTGTCTTTAATTATATAATTGTTTTTGTCGAATAGGTGTGGTTAGGCATGAGCATGGGTATGGGACCATCCACTGCAGCATGCCATTCCTATTAGTGAAAACATTAAAAAAAGAATGATTCTTCCTCTCAGACCACCTACTAACAACTAATTATTTCTCAGTAACTTATGGGACTCTTAGAGTTCCTCCTCCATAATAGAGAACAATATTATAGTAATTTAGGAGTATTTTTGCTTAAACATAATTTTATTATTATATGTTTGTTTCAAATTATGTAAGAAATCATATGAGACAATAAGCTACATTTCAATCTAATTATAATGAGTATCCTAGTAGTATATAATAATGCAATAAATATCAAAGAATAGTCATACCACATAACCTTATAGTCAATTTTACTTTTAGTGCATGATATTTAAATATTTTGTCAGAAGTAATTAAAAAGGTCGTTATTTAAATTTTAATTCCAAGAATTTAAGGGAGAACATGTAAACTTCATACACTATTGGAAGCAATGTAAATTATAGCCACTGCTGTGGAACAATAAGAAAATTCCTCAAACAACTAAATATCATTACTATACGGCTAGCATTTGTACTTCAAATTATATATGTATTTGAAAACCATATAGTATTAATTAAATTTATGACTGAAATAACTAAGAAGAAATAATTTATTTTTACTTATGCATTTAGGGATGGAAATAATTAGCATCCATGCCATCAACAATAGAAATCTTTGAGATAACATATTCATCTGCAAAAATAAAAATTTGATTGCTAGTGAATGTTTAAATCTCATCAATTCATTTATATATACATTATTTATTAAAATAAATATATTTATTAATATATATTAACACACACATATATATGGATCTTGTCTCTGAACACCTACCATTATGCCAACTCTGAAAGTTCAAATTGTGATTATTTGACAGATAAACATTCATTCTTTGAGACTGATAATAGGCCATTGTATTAAAAATATATGCTATCTTTTCTTGGTCATAAAATTGAATGTAGTCCCCTCTGTATTTACAAATACTGTATCCAACTTTCTGTGATTGTTTGCTTTCTAACAGGTTGTCTGTGCAAGCTTTGCATTATTGTACAATGAACAGGGAACCAAAACAAAAGTAGAAAAAGGGACTTTGAAGATAATAATTACTTAGAAAGATAGACATAGTTCATTTGTTACATAGTTTCTTTAACCTTTAAAACTCAGAATAAATCTGTAACTATGAATGTTCTAAAATATTGAGTCTTAACTGATAATTGAGGAAAATCACAAAGAAAACAATCTTAAATAAATTGAATTCTATAAGTTGATCTTGATTGTTTTAGTCAATTAGGTGAACTGAATTAAATTAAGATATCCCTTTTAAGAACCATCAAATTTATTGACTTATCATTTATAAATATTGGCATAATGTCATATGGATAATCTGTATGTTGTTTTTAATTAAATAATTTCTAATGAATTTAATTTATTCTGTTTTAAATAATAAATGTGCTGCCAGGAGCACGTGCATCTCATTGTCATGAAATTCCTAAGTTTTTAAAACATTTAAATGGCATATTCTATAGTTCTTTTCACTAGTGGCTATGTTGGTTAAGTAAAGCTTTTAAAAGCAATCAGTGTTTAATATGGTTGTTCATGATGTTACATGAATTTTATAGTATTTTTAAATTTGTTCATTCAATCACTGAAATCAGAGCAAAACAATATAATGTTACACCAGTAATACTGACACAGTTTTGTAGAAAATGAAATAAACATTATTGTGCTTTCCTGTCCCTTTAAGGGACAAGCCACGCCCACTCCCATTACCTCTGACCTGCTTGTCGCCATCTTGCCTCTTCCCTCTCTTCTGCTTCTTCTGCGTGCCCACGTGTTTTCTCTGTCTCTTTCCCTCTTTCTCTCTATCTCTTCTCTCTCTCTCTCTCTTTCTCTCTCTCTCTCTCTCTCTCTCTCCCTCCCTCCCTCCCTCCCTCCCTCCCTCCCTCCCTTTCTCCCCCTTTAATAAATGCTTTTATGGCTACTTTCTGTGTCCATGGGTCTGCTCACAACCACCGTGCATTGGGAATTCTGCGGCATGGCTTCCCTCTGCCGCGACTTGGGTGCCAGACTCTGGAGCCGGCGCCCGGCACTGCTGGGGACCCACCAGAGCTTGCTGCTCCGTGAGCTGGGTGGGGGGAACCACAATATTTTAGGAATAAGAAACGTGAAGTAATCAAATTAGAGCTGATTTTTTGTCTTTGTTTTTGTTTTGTTTTGCTTCCCTCGCTTCCCAAATCAGCGGAAATCTGAAGGGAGAAAAACAGGAAAGGTAAGATAGCAAAATATTTTTTTAAATGTTATATTTTTATTTATTTTGCTTAACCTTAGCTATTGCTTTGTGTAGTTAAAACTATCAGTATTTAGTATGACATATATGATGGCTCTGCCTTAGAAGAGCTTTACATTGAGCTGTCTTGATATTCTGTATTACTTACATAGTTCTAGATCCAATTTCCAGGACTTATTTTATTTTTTACCAATACTTTCTTTTCTCACTGTTTCAAAATTAAACATACTTTTAACATTATTAGTTTGTAGATGTCTAGGTAATACATGTTTTGTGTGATAAATTTTAGCTATAAAAAGTTGTAATTTTATGTCAGTTCTCATATCAGAAATCATGGAAAATTAGTGAATATGAGTAAGGAAACTCTGGTAGCATCAAACAAAGAAAATTACAAATATCCTACTAGTTTATAATCAACAAAATATTACTCTTTGAGGAACAAATTTGTAGAATATCAAATTTCAGTGTGAAAATCTTTAATTCTGGGAATAATATGAGAGTTAAAGTTAAGTCTTCTGCATAATGTTTTTCTTTTTCTTTTTCTTTTTTTTTTTTTTTTTTTGGTTTTTTGAGACAGGGTTTCTCTGTAGCTTTGGAGCCTGTCCTGGAAATAGCTCTTGTAGTCCAGTCTGGCCTCAAACTCACAGAGATCCAGCTGACTCTGCCTCCCGAGTGTTGGGATTAAAGGCATGTACCACCATTGCCAGGTGCTTCTGAGTAATGTTAGCTTTCCAGAATCCATAAAATAAAATATAAAGATGATTTACATACTCCAGCAAATTTTAATTCTCTCCTTAATTAAATAGTTGGCCACAAGTATTAATTAACTATTCTTTTTTTATATGACAAACTTCCTAGCATTATATCTTGGGTTTCTTATCATGTTTTCAGATTGAATGAACAGTAATAACATTGAACTTCTAACAAATGATATTATATTAAGCCATTAACAAATATTCATTCAAGGTACCAGCATAAGGCTGTTTTTACTAATAGACTAAATATATATATATATAATTTTCATTATGAACTATTTTACTGTGGTTTCATGGGTCAAATCTGACATTGGAAGAATAACTAGATGAACTAGGCTCTGCCAAAAAGTCTTGAGCTACATCTGATGCCCTTACACACTTTTATGAAGTGTGAGAACTTCCTGAAAATGGAATTTTACTAGAATGTCAAAGTGAATTAGCATCAATGTTTGAAGGAAAAAGTAAAATAACAGTATCAGAGTATAAATCAATATACTTTCCCAAGAGTTTTCAAATGTCTTTATGAACTGTCTTTAAAGTCACTATGTCCTTGAAATGTTGAAATTTTAAAACTTAATCCACTCAGAAGACCAAAGTCCATAAAAAGAATAATAGAATTGTCCATTTAAAACATAAAATCAAATATAATTGTTAATAAAATGGCACTAGCTAAAAGCGAAAGAAGATTGACAGAGAGAAAGTAGAAACTTTATTTTTATTTTTTTAATTTATTTTTACTTAAAAATTTCCACCTCCCCCCCTCCTACTATTTCCATTCCCCTTGCCCCATCCCTCTCCTTCTCCCTCTCCAGTCCAAAGAGCAGTCAGGGTTCCCTGCCCTGTGGGAAGTCCAAGGTCCTCCCCCTCCATCCAGCTCTAGGAAGGTGAGCATCCAAACAGACTAGGCTCCCACAAAGCCAGTACATACAGTAGGATCAAAACCCAGTGCCATTGTCCTTGGCTTCTCAGTCAGCCCTCCTTGTCCAATACGTTCAGAGAGTCTGGTTTGATCATATGCTCCATCAGTCCCAGTCCAGCTTGCTCTGTTGAGCTCCCATTAGATCAGCCCCAATGTCTCAGTGGGTGGGCGTACTCCTTGTGGTCCTGACTTCCTTGCTCATGTTCTCCCTCCTTCTGCTCCTTATGTGGACCTTGGGAGCTCAGTCCAGTGCTCCAAAGTGGGTCTCTGTTTCTAGCTTCATCCATCACCATATGAAGGTTCTATGGTGATATGCAAGATATTCATCAGTATGGCTATAAGATAGGGCCATTTCAGGCTTCCTCTCCTCAGCTGCCCAAAGATCTAGCTAGGGACATCTCCATGGACACCTGGGGACACCTTTAGAGTCAAGTCTCTTGCCAAACCTAAAATGGCTCCCTTAATTAAGATATCTACTTCCCTGCTCCCATATCCACCCTTCCTCCATCCCAACCGTCCCATTCCCCCAAGCTCTCCCCATCCCCCCCTTCTCACGTTTTTCTCCCCTTCTCCCCTTACCCCCACCCCCAAGTTTCCAATTTTTGCCTGCCAATCTTGTCTCCTTCCAATATCCAGGAAGATAACTATGTTTTTCTTTGGGTTCACCTTCTTATTTAGCTTCTCTAGGATCACAGATTATAAGCTCAAAGTCCTTTATTTATGGCTAGAATCCACTTATGAGTGAGTACCCACCATATTCATCTTTTTGGGTGTGGGTTATCTCACTTGGGATAGTGCTTTCTATTTCCATCCATTTGCATGCAAAATTCAAGTCGTCATTGTTTTTTTACAGCTGAGTAGTACTCTAATGCATATGTATTTCACACTTTCTTTATCCATTCTTCCATTGAGGGGAATTTAGGTTGTTTCCAGGTTTTGGCTATTACAAATATTGCTGCTATGAACATAGTTGAACAAATGTTTTTGTAGTATGATAGAGCATCTCTTGGGTATATTCCCAAGAGTGGTATTGCTGAATCCTGGGGTAGGTTGATCACAAATTTCCTAAGAAACTGCCACACTGATTTCCAAAGTGGTTACACAAGTTTGCATTCCCAGTAGCAATGGATGAGTGTTCCTCTTACTCCACATCCTCTCCAGCAAAGGCTATTATTGGTGTTTTTGATTCTAGCCATACTGACAGGTGTAAGATGATATCTCAAAGTTGTTTTAATTTGCATTTCCCTTTTCTCTAAGGAGGTCGAGGATGACCTTAAGTGTCTTTTGGCCATTTGAACTTCTTCTGTTGAGAATTCTCTGTTCAGTTCAGTGCCCCATTTTTAATTGGGTTAATTAGCATTTTAAGGTCTAGTTTCTTGAGTTCTTTCTTTATTTTGGAGATGCTACCTTTGTCTGTTGCGGGGTTGATGAAGGTCTTCTCCCAGTCAGTAGGTTGCCTTTCTGTCTTAATGACAGTGTCCTTTGCTTTACAGGTCCCATTTTAGGAGGTCCCATTTGTTCAATGTTGTCCTTATTGTCTGTGCTACACACAGAGGCAGAGACAGAGAATGAGAGAATTATATTCAAATTTTTAGTAGTGGATGATTTTTATTTTCAAGTTCTTTATAATGGAGGTTTTTAAAAAAATTTAATTAATATTTTTTTTGGAACTATTTCTCTTCATTATTAAAATGCATAATTAAAGATGTTTAACTAGTGTATTACACATATCTTGATATAATACGGTTGCCATATACCATAAAAGTGAGATCTGTCCTCTGATGTCCTTTTTTTTGGTCCATTACATTTATGCATGCATTTTAATGAGTATTTTGGATGTTAAATTTGAGAAGTTATAAACCTTAAATATATTAAGTGTCAGAATATTCATTAACTTTTAATTTATGACAAATGTTTCCATGAAAGATTAATTAATCTTTTGCACCCATGAACTTCACCTATTTAGATTTTTAATTAATTCTATACTATACCTTTTATGTTCATTTTAATTCGATACCACATTCATAAAAATTAATAACAATACATTATCTTATGCCTTCATGAATGTTTGATTGTTTTATAGGTTCTAAAATATTAAAAGAGAATTTTTCAATGACTTTATTAGATTTTAAATTTAAGAGGCTTAAGAGATCTCACTAAATCGGACCTATTTTTATATTCTAAATAGAAGTTTAAGTTAGAAATATAAAGTCTTTGTGTCAATTCTTAAATATGATATTTCACAGATCATCTAGTGGCATTCAGATAGCATAATAAAAGGAAATGCCACACTCCACAGTTCATTCACTCTTTAGGTAGCTGATATTCTGACAGATAATAGCTAATTAAGAGGAAAATGCATTTCAAAACAACACCACTCTGACTGAATAAATAGTAGCAAAATTTATTTTCAACTAAATAAAATAATACAATTTCTTGTAACATGCTTGGTCAGTAATTTTAAAATAAAATTATGAGCACTCACTGGTTGTTATACTTAAACTCTTTTTTCTTCCTTATTTATCATTAACATGGGGTTTTTCATATAGAAATTTTTGAGATTCCCTCCCCTCTTTGGTAAAGGCTATATCTAAGATGCCTTGAGGCGTTACACAAATGGCCTGGTTTGTTAGAGTTTATGTTCACCAAAGTGCTAAACTGAAGATGGCAGAAACAGAACTGAATGAAATGTTTTAAGGAATATGTTTCTGATTTCTTTATATCTGCCTGAGGTGATTTTCCAAAGTAGCTCCTTTCTGACTAATTTCCTGGTTAACTGAGAACAACTATAGTCTGAATGAAAGTGAAAAGACTTCTTTGTCACTGCCTATCTTCTTTCTCATTCCTATCATTTGTGTACTCATTTGCTTCCAGCTTGAAGGAAGACAAAGGAGTTGAGTGACAACAATGTTAGAGCAATATTGTGTTACTCTCCTTATTGTGCTGGTATCTCCAAGGTACTTTCTTTGAAGCTCAGCAAGCCAGGTATATTTGGAAGAAATTTTTTTTCCCTTTAGGTAGTAACCTGAACGTTTAATTTGGGGATTTGAATAAAAAATGGGACCTTGATTTATTTTATAAACTTTTTTTCCAAATGTAATCAAAACATATGTTATGCTACTGAAAGTATATATCTATATCCCTTGTATGTACTGAAGGATTATTTTAATATATGATTATTTTATACTATTATTTCCTAACAAATTCATGAGACTAAAGCTACAACAAATATAAGTGCCATTTTTCTGTTTATTTTGCTAGTTTTCACTATTAAAATTTTATTTTAGTTCTAGCAGTGTGACAAGAAAATTAAATAATACGAAAGGCTTCAATTTGGCATTATTATCCAAGAAATCTGTTTACTCTCATACTACATAATTTTCTTCTATAATAACTTCTAAGAACATTCTGTTGCAGAACACTCTGAAGCATTTTGCAGGATCATATCTTATTTTTCCATGGACTATATTTGCATTTATTAAATATAACAATAACTGAAATTTTGATTAGGGATCTAAAGGAACAGACATTTTTTCTCAAAAAAATGGGACAAAGCTTCAATCCTCTGGGATTAGCCTTCCATGCTCAACCTGTACTTAAAAAACATGCTTGCACATATTGAGTGTCACATCTGTAAATGTAGTCATCAGTACAAGTAAATATTTTGTATTATATTGTTACTTGCTGATTTGTTGATTATTTTGTCCCTATATTTATACATGTGTGCTTACTGGGTTTGATTTTAACATAATTAAAGTGTACAATGTCTTTGGACAGAGTCCCCAACTTTTATTTTCTTATCTTTATTATTGATATTGTATTATACCATAAAGTTAACTTGAACTTTCCTCTGATTTGATTCTCTAAAATCTCCATTCTCTATTTTGCCTATTATAATACATACTTCTAATGTTATTATCTTATTTGATTATTGTCTTTGTTCCCTATAAGTTTTCATGTTTAGGCAACCTTTTCCTCTAGTATTCTAGACAGACCACACTTGAAGGAACATAACTATGAAATTGTAGCAAAGATTTAACTTGGTGTGTATTAATGGTATTAAACTTGAGTAGAACTCTAGATATTGTTCAGAAGCTATGATACTCTATTGTTATTAAATTTCTAAACTAATTCTTAAATAACTGTTCAAACATTTTCAACTTTTTTCATTCCTTATACAATTTCCTCCCATAAATATTTAGGTTCCTTTGAAACCTGTTATTTGAAAATAGACACCACCTTTGAAACAACAGTATGCCTCTGACAGCCTTTTTTATTTTATCTTTTATTTCTTCTTAAATTTTGAAATATTTGGCAGTTTGTTTTATTCTGTCTGTTATAGTCACTTTGTCAAAACTTTTAAGAATTACATTTTATTTATTTTTTTTTTTTTTTCGAATCCACGATATTTTCAAATAGAGTTTATGAGGTTTCACACAGTAACAGAACATAAAACTAATTAAGATAAAAGGATTAAAACAAAAGACAACAGCAATGTAAACACATATTATTACCCAGAAAGGAGCTGTGGTAATCACTGCCTTACTTAACTAATGCTTCCCTGGCAGGAGGAGAAACTTATCACAAGGACTGGATGTCACAGTCACCTCAGTCAATGCTTGGTAGCCCTTGGGAAAAGAAGTGATTCATGATGGACTCCAAGAATGAACAATTCGGTGTTAATAATTCTCAGAACTCAGTGTCTTCGCTGTTTCCAACAGCTCTCTCCCATTTTTATCTATAATTACATTTTATAAGAAAAATATATTTAAAATAAAAATCATCCTATACCTATTACCTTATCTATGCTGACATTATCATATGGTTCCTACTAATTCTTTATCTTTTTCATTCAAATTAAAACACAAAATTTTTGTTATAACTTTAAGTTCAATTTGATTTTATTAGTGCAAATCTGCTGTGAATCTTTCTTTTAGAACTTTCTTACACAAAGTTCTCTGCAGTCTCTCCATGTATAAAGGTATAATTTCTGTACCTGAACCGTGAATTCAAGCTGATGAAGTATCCTTGTATTGTAGTAGCTTCTTAGGTTTTAGCACAATGTAGTCTTTACTTTTACTAAACCCTTAGCACACTTATTCAATTTGATTTCCAAACTTTCTTGAACATTTAATTGAGCTTTTTTTAATTCAAAAGAGCATGACTTCTAATTTTCCACAATATAGCATAACACTATTTAAAAATACTTAGAACTTCTAAATACAGATATTTTAAAAATGTTCATTTCCAAATAATAATATATTTTTTGTTATAGAGAAAAAATGTTATATATAACAAACTAGTTCTTAGCCCTAAATTCAAATGATTATTATGGTGTCTCACAGTTTTCTAAAAAATCTATGTTGACTGTTATTTTTTAAAAATAACTTTGATACTCAAAATATTATTTTCAAGTATTTTTCTGTAAGGTACTGATTAAACTGTTCAGTTTGGATTATTTCATTTGAAAAAGTAATTCTTTCATCTTTGGCAACAGAAATCAAATGACTAAATTATTACAACCCTTTTATTTTCCCTAACTGAAAACACTAAATCTCTCATCAAAATTTTCTAATCCATTAGCCCGTCCATCGTCTCATTTTGGAGCATCAAATCTGCCATTATATCTCTAAGAAACAGATGTTTTCACTCTGTGTGTGGCATAGTATTGAGGGCATTCCAAAATAAAATCATTCATATTCATTTCAGCTATTTTTCCTGTTCTGAAATACAGAAAACAATAGCCATAAAACCCCAAGTAAAATAAGTTGATGTTTTAAAAGGATTGAAACTATATATTACTCAAAGCAGTTGAAAAGAGGAAAACATTTGTAGGCTTATTTGTATACCACTTTAATATGTATTAAGTGGATTATTCCCAGGTCTTTAGCTGTACAATAGTGTTAGGCATATTTACAGACTATTTTTTGAATATGAGATTTTCTATTGTCACTGATTGGGCAATTTTATAATTCTTTTATTATTTTTTCTAGAAAACATTGGTAGTAATTGTTAGGATTCAATTAATGACTTCTAAATCTGAGTCAGTACATAATTTAAAAGCTTTGGCAATGTCTATGATGATCAACTGTTACATGGAAACTGATAATCTATGGTGCTCTGACTTGAATTTATATATTATATATCAACAAACAATTACTCATATTTTCCTTACAGAAATATTATCATGAAAGGACTTGGGCCAATAAAATATAGAAGCAATTACTATACTACTATAGCACTGTGTTTTTCCAAAAAGAGAAATATATACATAAACATTTATGCATATATTTATGTGTATGTATGTATTTTGTATTTGTGTGTGTACATATATGTGTGTATATATATATATATATATATATATATATATATATATATATATATTTCATGTTCATTTGGTGAAAAGAACAAAGGCTAACAATAAACTCAGATCTGTGTTTTCAATCATTAAGTAGCTAGAGTGAAATTTGTAGGAAGAAAGTAGGAAGAAGAAGTTCCTTGTTAATTAAATTACCTGGAATCTTAGAAATCTTTTGCAAGACATTAAACTCATCCTCAACTACTTTATAGTTTTATTCTTCATTTTGGGAAGATGCTGGAGGTATCATATGAAGCATGATAAATAAAAACTCAGAGAAAAAAATTGTGGTTCAACCTGAAGGTCAGAAAAGCAAATCAGCCAACTATCTCTTATCTTGCTCTTATCTCTACCTCAAACTGAAATGGCAATCCTAACTCCAAGAATCTCAGAACAACTCTGTGTCTGATAGTTTTATTCTTTTTTATAATTTTCTCTAGTTCTTTTATTAAAGGCATGCACAACTGGGATTAAAGACATTCACTGCCCGGTTTTTAGGGCAACTATTTTGGCTACTGAGATTAAAGATGTGTGTTACCACTGCCTGGTCTGTAAGGCTGACCATTGGAACTGTTTTAGTTTCTGATTTTCAAGAAATCTTATTTATTATAACACAAATGAAATGCCATTACAATCATATTCTATGAATATCATGTTGACCTTATGACATTAAAAAGACTGACAAAATGGTGGCTTTTTCTACACATAATGAAAAATTTCAGGTTTAGAATTCAAACAGGGACACCAAGGTAGATTGTTAGTTAAAGGGAAGATATTTATTAGAAGTATAGTTAGCACCTTATATAGAAGGCTGTAGTTGTTTTTGTGATGGTTTATTTCTTCATTTTGTTTGTTTACTATTTAGTCTTTGGGGTCCCTCTACCCAGCTCTCAATTAAGTACACAGAGAGGAGACTTATTCTTACTTATGAATGTCTGGGCTTAGCTTAGTTTATTTCTAGTGTGCCTTTTGTACTTAAATTACACTATCTAGCTTTTGCCTCTGGACTTTTATCTTTCTTTATTCTATATTCCTTTCTTTCATTCTTACTCTGTGACTGGCTCTGTGTCTGGGTAGCTGGACACTGCAGCCTTTCTCTTCTCTGCTTTTCTTGCTCCTCTCTTCTGAATTTTATTCTCTCTGACAGGAAGCCCCACCTATCCTTCTCTGGCCTAGTTATTAGCCATTTTGTATAAAACCAATTAAGTGTTTTAGGTAAGCAGAGTAATTTAGTTTTACAGAGTTAGCCAAATGCAACATGAATAATGCAGCATGATCATTAAACAAATATCTCACAATATTTCACATCTAGAACTAATATTCCCCAACAGCAGGCAGACATCAACATGGCAGAAATTCTGAAGAAAGATCAGATTTTTATGGCTCCTATGACAGTAGCAGTCTGAACATTTCTTAATGTACATTTTATAGTAATTTCTAGGTTCTGTGCTATCTAATTGACAGATAGTCCATAGTAAATACATTGTAGAAAGACTGTATGAATCATGTGGCATAAAGAAGGAGAGAGTCTGTTAGCCTGGAGACTCTGTGGAGAATCAAATATGAGGAATGGGGAGAAAAAAGAACTTAATGGAAGAGCTTTACAAACTGGAATGTCATTGTTTAACTAGAGTGTCTTTTTTTTTGGTACACAAATTATTTTGATAAATATTTACCATTTTAGGAAAAGAAAAGTATTTTCCTTCTACTTTCATAAATTTCTAATTATAAATCCCCAAGTATAAAGAAAGATTAATGATTTAAAAATACAAGGAGAATTTTAACATCACATTTTCTGTTTATTTACTTGATAATAAAGACAAATAAATAATCACTCATATCAATGTAAAGTAATTGATTATGAGTAGGACTAATAGAATAAAGAAATATAGTGATGATGATTAGAGGATTAGATAGAGTTGAGACTTGAAAGTCATCAAAATTACCATAAAACAAATGTAGTTTTATTGTAATAGGAGGAAGGCCACTTGTTTGTTCCCAGTTGCTCAGTCCCAAAATAATCACACAGAAACTATATTATTTAAATCACTGTTTGGCCCATTAGCTCTAGCTTCTTATTAGATAACTCTTACATCTTAATTTAACCCATTTCTGTTAATCTTTGTATCAATAAGAGGCTTTGGCTTACCAGGTAAAGTTCCCCTGTCTGTGTCTGGCGGAACTACATGGCTTCTCCTCAACTCAGCCTTTTTTCTCCCAGCATTCACTTTAGTTTCCCCACCTATCTGCTTTTCCCTATAGGTCTGCTATAAGCCCAAAGAAGTTTCTTTATTAAACAATGATATGCAAAGCATATAGAGGGGAATTCCACATCACCTCTCCTTTTCTGTTTAAATGAAAAAGAAAAAATTTTAACTTTAACATAATAAAATTACATGTGAAAAAGGTATCAAGCAAGAATTATATTTATAATATTTACATATATACTTTATTTTTTATCATAACTAAGGAAAACTATAACTATCAATTTTTCAACTCCATTAGAGTCCAGAGGGATATAATACTACCTAAAGTAAACAGGAGGTTCATTGTAAGCAACTTTCAAAACACTAGAAATGAAAGAGACATCTCGCTGCCTTGATAGTCACTTAAAGTTCTTCTGTACCATTGGGGCATCCATCTTCAGCCTACTGGCCTACAGTATCTAGCAGACTTTTCCACGAAGCAGGAAATTTCAAAGACTTGCAGTTTGTCAGTCACTTTTTCCTGTGTACTGCAGAATGTCTAGCAGACTCTTTCCTGAAACAGGAACCCTGGAATATTGTCTCACCTTTAGGCAAGTTTAGCAGTCATTTCACTGTGGATCCTCCATGTCCAGTTCATCAAGCAGTCCAGACAAAAGCAGTTTTTTGCCCAAATGGCTTCATGAGGTGCCACTTTGATGCCCATTTTCCTCTTGAAGTAATTGGTGCTGCCAGTAGCAGATGTGTCTCATTGTTATGATAAGTCCTAAATTCTTAAAACATTTAAATGCCACATTATGAAGGACTCTGAAAGACATGAAGAATACCTATCTAAATGAAATATATCTCTATATATCTAGAAAACCTAACTAGCGTGACTACAATCTTGAATATTATTGATGACTCTCTATTTACTTATATTTCTTAATTATACATTATATATTTAAATGAACTACACAAACACATTTATCTTAATCAAGAGCAGATATATATAATATATATAATAAAATTGACCTTAAATTTGTATTGATAAACCAAGATGGATACCAATGCAAATTTCTATAGCATATCCCCCTTTAAACATAAACAAACATTTATAAACAATATTTGAGAACATGAGCGTAATTTTCTCTCTACTGCTTCTTGCTTTTTGCTGGGCAAACTAATTTTTGGGGTTATCCAGAACAATCTATAATGGGTTCTTGGAACATCAAACTGCATTAGTCTGGAAAGATTTCACTAGTTCTCATCTTCTGTGGAAACAAAAAAAGAACCTCTTTTCCAAAACAACATATTCTTAGCCTCAAGTTTTAAAGTAAAAAACCTTTAAAATATCTATGCTGGTTTACCTTAGAAGCCTGTGCAATGAAATGTCTATCTGTACTTAGCTCCATCACAGTCAAAAAATTCAAAGTAAACATGATAATATATATAATCCAGACTCTGCATTATTTATCTTTACATGGCTTGTTTTTACTCTATTACTTTTTAATATTTATTTTATTACCTATACTCCCTAAATCTACTCTGTGTCTTTAAAGATATTTTTAAAAAACTACTTATTTTCCAACTCTCTATACTTTTTCTTCTCTCATCCAAGCCTACACACATTTGTCTAACACTGTGTCTCATTTAGAGGTCTTTTTTAAAAAATCATGATTTGTCTTTTTTGCATATCTGTAATTATTTTCTGACCAGAAGTGCTTCTTAAAATGCTAAACACTTCTTAAGAATCTAAGATGTAGCATTGATAAGGTATGTACAGCCATTCCTGCTTACTCTGCACAGTCCAACATAGTGGAAGTCAGTTCACTGCCTCTGCAAGCCATACACATTTCCCAGGTCCAAGTATACAGCAGGTCTATGTTGAGACATTAAGCAGTTTGTAACATGCTACTTACAAATACCATTTAAATGCTCGGCCTCCTGAAAGAGCTAGAGTTTGCACTGGCAGCACAGCCCAGAAAGCCAGCTCACAAGTCTTTTTGTTCCCGCTGCCACTAAGTCAGAAAAACCTCAGTTAAAGGAGCTATTGCACACTACTGGCAAACAGCAAGAAGCTGTTGAACTCTGTATTTTTGTGTCTAGATTTCCTTTCAATCTTCCTCGAGTTTTTAAATGAATTCAGTTAGCCATGTTGGTGTGCCAATTTGTTGCAAGAGGAAGAAGGCCTCTAGTTGATTCCCAGCTGCTCAGTCCCAAAATAATCACACAGAAACTGTATTATTTAAATCTGTGTATTGCCATGAGGCTGTAGCTTATCAGGTAAAGTTCCGGCATCTATCTCTGGAGGGTCTACGTGGCTCTTCCTCAATTCTGCCTCCTTTCTCCCAGCATTCAGGTTATATTTCCCCACCTATCTCTGTTACCCTATAGGCCCAAAACAGTTCCTTTATTATTCAATGATATTAACAGCATACATGGGGAAATCCCACATCATAGTTTAGTTTGTTTCTAAAAGTTAAATCCCTCTCTGTCAACTGAGCTTTGAAGATTTAGTCATCCTTCTCTTTCTAGTTCTTTGAGGAATACATCCTGACATATGTGGATTTCTTTATAGTTATACATTTCTGTCACAAAAGAGGAACCTTTCTGAGCTAAGCTATTGTATGTTGCTTCTTAAAATAATACCTACAAAAAGACTTATGCTGAATAAGCATTTTTACAGGTGGCATATTTTAATTCTTACAGTATTATTTAACATGATATATCCTGAAATACAGCACCACCTCCATGCTCTTCTCTGATGATGCCAATTTTTCACAACATTGATTATTTTCTCTGTTATAGTTCTGAAAGGGATTCTGGGGGTCTTGTCACCCTGTCAAAATTTGAGTGAAGCAAAATGTTTCCTATGAGATGACTAGTTATGATCTGGATCCTGGTCTTATAATAAGAAGTAATTGTTCTGATTTGGAGGTAGTCATATAATGGACTGATTTACACTGCAAGTTTGTATGAGTAGTTTCATTCCTTTGTCATAAAGAAAGTTATTGGGTCAGTCCTGCAGTTCCTGGAATTCAAGGTTGACTGTTGAAGCATAAATAGGTAAGAACCTAGTCAGTGGACTAAGTTTGGCAATCTATGACAGTACTGAGTGAAAACTTCATCTCTTTCCATGACAAAATATGTGAATGCAGTATAAAATGCAGGTGCAATCCAATGTAGTATTAACATAGAGATTATCTCCTAATATGTACTTTATGCTACAAAATAAAGATTCTTTTATATCAACAATTATTTTTCCAATAGAGTTAACTGGTATATCTAGGTCAAATATTGAAGGGGTGTTGTGGTAATTTAAATTATCATTTCATGTATTTTCCCTACTCATATTCTTGACTTTAAAGTTGGTAAATTTACTTACTACTTAAATTATAGAGATAAAGAATAATTTTCATATACAACCAACACAGAGAAATTTTCACATCAATATATACTGCTACTCTGTACATAATAAAGAAACGAATAATCCTTGATGTCTATCAATTTGTGACTGGATAATAAATATATATTGTTTTACTCAGATCTAAGGAAAACTGGAATCATAAAATTTGAAAATGGATGAAAAGAAAAACCAATATACTGAGTGACAAATGCCTTCTGTTCAGTATTGTATTTATATTAAAAATTCCTCAAACTTAGATATGTAAGTAACTGTGAGAAGAGGACAGAAATCTAGAGATGGGTTAATGAAAAGGAACAAAGAGGCTTTAATTAAGAAGTTTGGAAGGGTAATAGAACATTCAATATGTAAGTTGAAACGAAGCTACTAGGGGTTGAAGGGTATAGATGAAGAGGAGGTTAGAAAGATAAGAAATGATTTAGGGGTGGAATCAACCAAAGCTAAGTACACTTAGATATGCTATAGGGAAATAACTTAATTTGAATGCAAATTAAAAAGAAATTTTGTTTAAAAGTTGAAAATGAATCACAGAAAACTCATTGTGACACCTCTAGCAATTAGTGATAATTGGTGTCATTTTATTAGAGGATTATAAATATATTACTTAATTCTCAAATCTACCCTTTGATGGTCACTATGACAGTAATAATCCACATTTATTCATTATGTATTTAATTTTTAGAAAAATTTCTAGTTTTGATTTTTATACTTTGATTCATAAAAGAAGGAAAACCTAAGTTTAAATCTATTGTTGTGATACAGAGAATTAATAATTCAAGATGGATTAGGAATTTCTGTAGTCTTACAAACCACTTAGAACCTAGTAAATATTTAATGCATGTTTTCTCTAAGATATTTAATAATCTTACATAGTATGTTTTCTGTGTGTCTGACTAAATATTCACTGATGGAAATATCTGAAATATTGAGCTAGACTTGTTGACCTCAAGGAGAGCCATGGTAAAGTAAAAGAAATATATTTAAGATCCTAATTTCAATTTGTTTTCATTAGTTAAATTCATTGTAACTAAACATCTATAGATTATTTCTCTTAAGTAAATCTAGACTGCACTTACTAATACTTCAGTCAGGCTTAATAATTCAATCGTATGGGCTTCCATAAATTATCTAATCTTTGCTTGTTTGTGCTCTGTATTAAATCATCGATATTTTGGTTTACTTTTTGGCTATGGGAATCATATACAACAGTGGATTTTAACTTTGTTCAAATTGCATCCCTTTCTCCATTATTTTGATTCATTTCAAATGGTGACATTTATTAGATACTCCTTAACAGCTTGTTTTATTATTTATAAGTGAGAACTCTTGTTATCCAATTATACTTTAAACATTGATTTAAGAGTCATTTCTATCTCCTTGAAGTGCACAACACTTCCTAAGTTGTATCTCATTACCAATGATTGACTGTCCTCCTTATTTTCCTGGAAGCAAGATATATATTGAATCAAAGATCTCAAATACCGACCTTCAGCATTTTCCGTTGTAAAGGGTAATGAATTTAATAAAGTTTTACTGTTGCAAGAAGGCCTGCTTGTTCGACATGGTCACAAGGCTAGATTAACCCTGAAATAACCACACAGAAATTGTATTAATTGAATTAAATTAAATTAAAGAGCAAAGAGAACGGGAGGTGATCAGAGAAAAACATATAACTCAATAAAATCAGTAAGAAAGTTTAAAATATATCAAACATATTCAGTTACTTAAAAACATAGCTATGACCCTAGCATGATTACATACTCCTAGAAAATGTAAGATATGTCTCCTTTCATCTCCTGATGAAGGTTAATATCCAGGAGGATGACTATATGTTTTTCTTTGGGTTCACCTTCTTATTTAACTTCTCTAGGATCACGAATTATAGGCTCAATGTCCTTTATTTATGGCTAGAAACCAATTATGAGTGAGTACATCCCATGTTCCTCTTTTTGGGTCTGGCTTACCTCACTCAGGATAGTGTTTTCTATTTCTGCCCATTTGCATGCAAAATTCAAGAAGTCATTGTTCTTTACTGCTGAGTAGTACTCTAACATGTATATACTTTCTTAAAAAGTATAGGATATATACATATTAGAGTACTACTTTCTTGAAAGGAGACAGAGACAGAGACCCACATTGGAGCACAGGACTGAAATCCCAAGGTCCAAATCAGGAGCAGAAGGAGAGAGAACACGAGCAAGAAACTCAGGACCACGAGGGGTGCAACCACATACTGAGACAATGGGGATGATCTTTCGGGAACTCACCAAGGCCAGCTGGCCTGGGTCTGAAAAAGCATGGGATAAAACTGGACTCGCTGAACATAGCGGACAATGAGGAGTGCTGAGAAGTCAAGAACAATGGCACTGGGTTTTGATCCTACTGCACTTACTGGCTTTGTGGGAGCCTAGGCAGTTTGGATGCTCACCTTACTAGACCTGGAAGGAGATGGGAGGTCCTTGGACTTCCCAAAGGGCAGGGAATCCTGACTGCTCTTCGGGCTGATGTGGGAGGGGGACTTGATTGGGGGAGGGGGAGGGAAATAGGAAGCAGTGGTGAGGAGGAGACAGAAATCTTTAATAAATAAATTTAAAAAAAAGAAAATTTAAGATATGAGAAAGGAGAGTCAAGAATTTGTTCCAAGCCTTGGTTACAAAGATTACCCAAACAAGCATAGTTTGCATAGGGAAAACTTGCTTTGAAAAATGAAATTATGAATTATTTATCTTATTTCTTCTGCAAATGTTTAAAACTGATACTAAGTTTGGAAGTACAGATTTTTTATGACAAAAGTGATTTATTTATATAGCAACAATAAAGAATAGAGCTAATATTCACAAATTTTTCTTAATATAGCATATTTGATACCTTTTTCTTAAATATATACACTTAACATTACCAAGTTTATAGCAAACATGATTTAAAACTTTTTATGAAATTACTAAGATATTTTATATAGATATATAAATGACTCAAATGAATCACAGTTACTATCAATATTTTATCCATTAGCAAAATGAGTTTTGGTTGATTGTGATTTGTTATTGACAGAATTAGAGGCCAATTGCAATAAACACAATTTTATCAACAACTACTAATAACTATTTATTCTTTATTTTAAATTATTGTGTTTTAATGTACAGGCAGCAAAGCACTATGTAAAGAAAAGGTCATGTGTTATAGTCATACTGCAAAAAAAAAGTGGAAAATATCTTCATTTTTCCACACACACAATCATAGAACTCGAGTGAAATGTGCTAGAGTGATGATGGAAATTGGGAATGTTAAAATATTGAGTAGATTATCAGTAAAAAAAAGTTATTTAATGAAGAAAATATATTTTAAATTATTTAAAAAGTAGTTTCATTCATAAATCTCAGATATGTGAAAAGTGTATATTTTCAATGGAGGCCATTGAAGAATCTAAATTACCACAATTTTTTTATGAGGAAGTGTCATAAAATGTGTCAGGTCTGCCATTGTTTCTCACAAATGAAATCAAGGAAGACATCTGTCAAGATTTCTAGGTAAAATTGCTATTAAATTGTGCTTACCTATAATTTTGTTTATATCAAATTTGTATTAGCAGAAATGTCTCCATTACGCTTTTATGACATTTTGGATATGTGTTGTAAGTGGGGATATGAGGTAGTGAGGTTTGCTAAAATAAAATTGGGGGGATTTTACTTTGGTTGTTGTTATTTATTTATTTTTATTATTAATTAATTTATTTGTAGCATGAGGGTCTAGAGTGAAGACAATCTTATAAAAATAATAAAAACCCATATGTAGGTCCCCAATTTATTCTTTTTCTCCCATGTTTCACCTTTTACTTTCTTCTGTTTCTGGTTTTCTTTTTTTTTTTTTTTTTTTTTGGTTTTTTGAGACAGGGTTTCTCTGTGGTTTTGGAGCCTGTCCTGGAACTAGCTCTGTAGACCAGGCTGGTCTCGAACTCACAGAGATCCGCCTGCCTCTGCCTCCCGAGTGCTGGGATTAAAGGCATGCGCCACCATTGCCCGGCTCTTGTTTCTGGTTTTCAAAAGCAAAATTACAATGTTTAGTTTTCTATTTAAGTTTTTCATCCTTACTTTTTCATGATGAGAAAATTCACAATCTCATTATGAAAAAATATTTTCTATATTTGTAGCTACAGAATTTATTGGAAAATGAATAATGATTTTCATAGGTAGGGGAAAATACAAGATTGATGATAATATTAGGAAAGGATGCCTTTTTAGGAATATCATTGATGACAATGTGATATAATTTTAGAAATTTATATTTTTTGAATAGACAAGTCACTGTGGCATAGTAAGGCAATTTTAAATTCGCACACAAACACACACACACACGCATACACACACAGAGAAAGCAAGGATAATTCTAAATTTCTCTACTCTAGAATAACATCTGTTATTTGAATACAATTTCCAAAGTTTTGGTAATTAATTCTTACATATTTGGAAAATATAGATAATTATAGTGTTATATGTATATTAAAACATATTTGAAAGTAATCATTGAATAAAATTATTTTAAAATTCCTGGTATTAAAAGCTCCTCATTAAGCAATTTGCCCATTTGAAAAGGTAGTTACTGATATGGATATATGGTATTTAGTGATTATAATATAAATTTGTTTTAGGACTGATAATAGTTCATCAAATTTTTTGAACTGCAATTTCAGGAGACTTTACAAGAGGGGGTAGGGAGACAGCATTTTCTTTCGATGCGGAAATTGATAAGACAATTACATGGCCTATTTATATTTTATTGTTATTTTAGAAAATATGATAATTATTTTAGAAAAGTAATCCAAAAAGAAAAAAGTAATTACCTTGCTTGAAGATAGAGATGATTTTTAAAAATCAGCCAAGAATAAAAAGAAGACTCACTTTGAAACATATCTTTACTGTTGTTCCTATTTTTAATATTCTTTCTTCTATAACCACATGTGTTAAAGTTTTGCTGTAATAGTGGTGACATTTGGAGGTGTTAGAAACATTAAGAAATAGAACAAATAGGCAGGTATATTTAATCCATTGATTAGTCCCATGCTTCAGAGGCCATAGTGTGTATCTGTTATCTTCTTTATTCTCTTTTGCTCATCCTGGCATTGTAGTAAGCGTTTTAGCACTCTCACATGCCACTTGTATCCTCTGTTCCACCAATGCTGGCCCAAGAGCTATAGCAGAGACTGATTATATGCTAGAACTCTTCAAAAGTTGGATCCCAATCAAATATCTCCTTTTTATTTATTAAGTATTCCATGTATTTGTTCTACTGATAGAAAATTGATAAACTCACCTTCCATTATTGTAAGATAGCTTTAGAAAGTCAAGAGCTTTGTACATATGTGTGAAAAAATTATGTGTGAATAATATCAGCAATATAAAACAAATATTGTATTAAAAGTGTTTTCTTCTATATTATTAACAAATAACTATTTATATTATAGAACTGACAAGAGTTGTTCTTGCTCAGCCAGTCGGTAAATTTTTCTCATATTCTCTAGAGAAAAATCAAATTCATTTTAAAAATAATACTCAGGTAATATTTTATGAAAATAGCAGTACAGTTATGAATTAAAACTGACTGTGCCTGATGATTTGCATGGTAATGTAATGGCTTGCTTAAACATTTTTCTTTGAATGTACTCGACTTAATTTCTTCTGATGCAATTATCTCAGAGAAGTAATTTAAATTTCTGTTTAATTCTTCTGTGTTGTTAGAGATGAAATAAAGGACCTCATACATGCAGCTGATTTACACCTCTGCTTAATCTCAATATGTATATGTAAAGTCTGCTAAACCAGATTACTTGTAGATCACTGTTGGCTGAAATAATACTGGAAATCTCATAAAATTTTGTATAAAACTTGTTATCTGAAACTGTCACATAATAGAACAGTATCTTCCAGAAAGAAACAACAAGAGAAAGGAAAAAGGAAAATATTTAAATACTTAGAGGTAGGGTTCCAATTCCAAGGAATTGAACATTTGCCTCTTTTTTTTTATTTTTCCATTCAAAACTTTACACTTCCTCCCCTCCTTCCAATCCTCTCCAGCTCCCCCACTCATCCTCCTCCCTCCCCCTCCCTGCTTGAGAGAAGGCAGGGGCCTGCCCTGTGGGAAGTCCAAGGCCTTCCCTCCTACATCTAGGCCTAGGAAGCTGTGCATCCACATAGACTAGGGTCCCCAAAAGACAAAACATGCTGTAAAAACAAGTCTCAGTGCCTTTATCAATGGCTTCTCAGTCAGCCCCATTGTCAGCAGCAGAGAGTATGGTTTGATCACAGGCTCATTTAGACCTGGTTCAGCTGGATTTGGTGAGCTCCCATTAGAACAGGCACACTGCCTCAGTTGGTGCATCAACCCTTCACGGTCCTGACTTCCTTGCTCATCTTTTCCCTCCTTCTACCCTTCAACTGGACCTTGGGAGTTCAGTCCGTTGCTCTGATGGGGGTCTCTGTCTCTATCTCCATCTGTGATGAAGATTCTATGGTGATATTCGAGATAATCATCAGTATGATAGTGGGGCAAGGCCAATTAAGGCACCCTCTCCTCTGCTGCCCAGAGATTTAGCTAGGGACCTCCCGTGCCTCTAGAGCCAAGCCTCTTGCCAACCCTAAAATGGCTCCCTTAAGGAAGATATCTTCTTCGCTGCTCCTATATCCGCCTTTCCTCCATCTCTACCCTCCCACTTCCCCAAGATCTCCCCAGACTTTCACTTTTCCCTTCCGTCTCCCTCTCTTCCCTTCCCCCAACTTCACATCCACCCCTACCTCCAACCCCATGATCCCAACTTTTGCCCAGCAATCTTGTGTGCTTCCAATTTCCAGGAGGACCTATATATGTTTTTCTTTGGGTTCACCTTGTTATTTGGCTTCTCTAAGCTTGTGAACTATAGGCTTAATATCCTTGGTTTATGGCTAGTGTCCACTAATGAGTGAGTACATACCATATTCATCTTTTTGGGTATGCGTTATCTCACTCAGAATAGTGCTTTCCATCCATTTGCATGCAAAATTCAAGGTGTCATTGTTTTTTACCACTGAGTAGTATTCCAAAAAGAGGCAAATGTTCAATTCCTTAGAATTGAAACCCTATCTCAAGTAAAACAAAGCATGAGATGGGTTGAATATATAGGGCTAGAAGGACAAAGAGGAAGGTTAAAGCCATACATTGCTAACATCACAGTGAATTTATGGGGTCATGACCTGCTGCAGCAAAAGAATACTCAGATTAATATTCCTGCATAAACTTACGTTTCTGGGAAGGATATTATAAGGTACTATTTAAAAAAGATTACCGCCATTCTGGCTGTATAAAAACACAAAGTAACTAGCAAAATTTCAGAGGTACCAGTAGCCCTACCTTTAAAGTGGTTAACTGAGAAACCAGTATTTGTTAAACAATGGCCTTTTACCGGAGAGAAAATGCAGACTTTCAAACAGCTGGTACAGGAGCAACTACATGCTCACCATATTAAAGAATCAACCAGCCCTTGGAATTCTCCTGTATTTGTTGTTTAAAAGAAGTCTGGAAAATGGAGAGTGATGACATATCTAGGAGATGTCAAGAAGGTAATTCAACCTATAGGGCCTCCACAATCTGGAATTCCTTTGCCTTCCCTATTGCCTAAAGGATATCCTCTTATAGTTATTGATTTAAAAGATTGTTTGTTTACTATACCTTAACAAGAAAAGGACAGAGAAAAATTTGCCTTCACAATTCTCAGCCTACTAGGAGATGACAATGCACTATCCTCTCAAAGGGAATGCTCAATAGCCCCACCCGGTGCCAATACTTTGTAAATCAGCCCTTGGAAATAATATGTAAGCAATTTCCTAAATCTATAATTTACCATTACATGGGTGATATTTTGCTCTCTGATTCAAATGCAGATACCTTAGAAAGAATATTTGAAGAAGTAAAGAAAGTCTTGTCTAAATGGGGATTTAAAAATTGCTCCTGAAAAAAAAAAATACAAAGAGGAGATTCTGTAAATTACCTAGGTTATAAAATAGGTTTAAAGAAAATTGGAACCCAAAAGGCACAAATTAGGAGTCACTGATTGAACCACACCATTAACACCTATACGGGTTTTCAATGGGCAACCGCTTTGAGTTCAGAAAAGGTGGATTCAGTAATCACAAATTTACTAGACATTATGGCCATCATGAGTATGCCTGCAGAAATAAAGACAGATAATTGTCCTACATATATCTCTAAGAAATGAAACTTATTATAATATAAAACATATTACAGTTATACCAAATAATCCTACAGGTCAGGCAGTTATAGAAAGATCAAATTGAACTATAAAAGATATGTTAAACAAACAGAAATAGAAAATACCCTCAGAAATAGATTGCATAATGCTTTATTAAACTTGAATTTAATTAACACTAATGAGAAAGGAACAATGACAGCAGAAAGACTTTGTATAATAGAAAAAGTTTCTGAATTAAATCAGATGGTATATTTCAAGAATGTGTTGATCTCACAATGAAAACCAGGGGTTGTACGATTTTAGGGAAGGGGTTTCACTCTTGTTTCCACAGAAGAAGAAAAACTATGGATACCATTAAAATTGATAAAGATTGAGTTTGAAAGAGAGAAATCTCTTTTTTTAAATTTTAATGATTTTTATTGAGCTCTATATTTTTTTTTCTGCTCACCTCCCTATCTTTCCCCTCCCCTTTAGCCCTATCCCTAGGTCCCCGTGCTCCCAATTTACTTAGGAGATCTTGTCTTTTTCTAACTTCCCGTGTAGATTAGATTTATGTATGTCTTTCTTAGGGTCCTCATTGTTGTCTAGGTTCTCTGGGATTGTGATTCATAGAGAAAAAGAGAAATCTCTTAAGAGAGAAAAATGACAGCTCATCCACAGAGGAGAAAATCATACAGGTGGTAAGAAAACCTCATAAGGGTTGGAGCAGAGTTCGATTATCTTTGCAGGAAAATACCCATCTTCAAAAAGTCAAGAGACCTTGGACATTTAGACACCTAAAGAAGAAATGATAGCTATCCAGAAAGGAACGAATCACCAATCACAGAGAAATCTGGCTTATGATGATGGATCATCTGCAAGCTAAAAATTCATCACCTAAACATGTATATATCTGTACTGGGTTGGACAAAGGCTATTCTTCTCTAAATTACAGTGTGTTGTTTTTTTAATAAATAAATTAATTAATTAATTTTACCAAGCATGTTGTCAAATGAAAAATTCAGAATTTCTGTTTCATATCAGGAGCATTAATTTTACCAAGCATGTTGTTAAATGAAAAATTCAGAATTTCTGTTTCATATCAGGAGCCATCTTTTATGGGGCAAAAAGAAGAAAGAATATAGGAAAAATTTTACTTCTCTTCATACCTATTTTTGCCTCTATCATACCTTTCATTGAGTGTATATCTATATGAATAGCGTTTAAGTTTTCCACAATGAACAATAAATTTTCCTGCAGTAAGCTTTGAAGTTTCCAGGAAGAATATTGGGTCCCACAATAACAATTTCACCTGGTTGATATGACATTATTATACAGATAGCACTACTTTAAGATCCATTTTGGGTACCAGCTGCTCAAAATGATTGCAACTTAGCTGAAATCGTGCACATTCTTACAGTGTTCTGACCAGACCTTCAGATAAGAATTTCAGAAATAACCCTACCGAATATTCAGAAAATATTTACAATTATACCACACAGAAATCTTGAAATTTAAGCATCATTTTAGTTTTACAGGATCTCATAGAAATAATATTGCCCCCACAACAGCTGGGAGTAATTCTAGAAGACAGTGTCCCCTCTCCCAACATAGTTTGTCCTCAGGGAGGTACATCAATTAGGGGTTGATTATAATTGGTGTAGGGTTGGGGTAAAAATTATGTAGGCTGAGGAATCTTCTTTGCAAAAAAAAGGGAAATTGGATGGGGTAATAGGTATATTAGTGTGAGGTTACTCACACTTATAATAATAGTAAAAGAGTGAATACTTGTGAGCTATTATTTGTAGACAATTTACATTGGTATAGATTCTTATATATTGATACAAATTTAAATTATGTTTGCTATATTGAATATGCTCCTATTTCTGTTTATAATAGTTGTGCACTATGCAAAATTATTTTGTTATATTGCATGCATACAAATTTTTACCTCTGCTTAAGGCATTTTTTATATTGATACAGTCTTAAGATATATTTATCGTATCGCACTATACATTTCTACCTCTGATCAAGATACTGGTACATTGTTTACATTTTGAGATTATTGTCCTCATTTGCTGCACAGTTGTTTAAAGAATTTTAATATTCTAATATGAGGTTTTATTCTTTAAGATATATAGGTACTAAGAATTATGAGTCAATAGTCATACATGCTTGTCAAACTTACAGTTAGACTAACCAGGTTCTTCAGATTGTAGATTGTAGTCCACTAAACCACTTCAAAGAACTGTGGAATATGACATTTAAATAACTTAGGGGTCTGTTGACATTAGACACGATTGCTTCTGACAGCACCCATCTATTTCCGAGAGAATGTCCGACACCAAAGACACTCCACTTGGAACTTGTTTTCTTCTTGGCAAAACTGGCCTTTGGGCAAAGAACTGCCTATACCTTGACCACTGATAAAATGCAAGGTGTCTGGACAGAACAAGCACAATACAACAACAACAACAAAAACCCTGTCAAATATTGCCGAGACACGGTAAGACAGTTTTGAAAATTTTCCTGCCTCTGAAAATGGTCTGTCAGTTTCTCTAGGCCTTAGCCAAAGTAGGTTGCTCCAACATTACTAATGAGAATTTGGGTGATTACCAGGTAGCCAGTTGTTTCTGTAATTTATTGCATATTTTGGAAGTTCCTTGATTGCACTTTCTCTTTTTCTGTGTGTATTTATTTATTTATTTATTTATTTATTTATTTATTTATTAAAAATTTCCACCTCCTCCCATCCTTCCATTTCTCTCCCACTCCCCTTACTCCTCTTCCCCCTCCCTATCCAGTCCTAAGAGCAGTCAGGGTTTCCTGCCCTGTGGGAAGTCCAAGGTCCTCCCCCCCTCCATCCAGGTCTAGGAAAGGTGAGCATCAAAAGAGACTAGGTTCCCACAAGGCCAGTCCATGCAGTAGAATCAAATCTCAGTATCATTGTCCTTGTCTTCTCAGTCAGCCCTCATTGTCAGCCACATTCAGAGAGTCCGATTTGATCACATGCTCCATCAGTTCCAGTCCAGCTGGCCTTGGTGAGCTCCCATTAGATCAGCCCCACCTTCTTAGTGGTTGGACACACCCCTTGTGGTCCTGACTTCCTGGTGATAGATATGGATCTATTTTCATTTTTCTACATGGTGAAATCCAGTTATGCCAGCACCATTTGTTAAAGATGATTTCTTTCTTCCATTTTATAATTTTAGCTCCTTTGTCGAAAATCAGGTGTTCATAATTTTGTGGGTTAATATCCATGTCTTCGATTCGATTCCATTGGTCAACATCTCTGTTTTTATGCTAATACCAAGCAGTTTTCATTACTGTAGCTCTATAATAGAGTTTGAAGTCAGGGATGTTAATAACTCCGGAAGTACTTCTATTGTATAGGATTGTTTTGGCTATCCTGGATTTTTTGTGTTTTCTATATAAAGTAGATTATTGTTCTCTCAAGGTCTGTGAAAAATTTTGTTGGGATTTTGATGGGGATTACATTGAATCTATAGATCGCTTTTGGTAGAATTGCCATTTTTCTATGTTGAACTTCCCAATCCAAGAGCAAGGGAGATCCTTCCATTTTCTGGTATCCTTTTCAATTTCTTTCTTCAAAGACTTAAACTTATTGTCAAATAGACCGTTCACATCATTGGTTAGAGTTACCCCAAGATAATTTTTGCTATTGTGGCTATCGTGAAAGGTGATGCTTCTCTGCTTTCCCTCTCTGCTTTATCCTTTGTGTATAGGAGGAACTGATATTTAGGAGTGGATCTTGTTACCTGCCACATTACTAAAGGTGTTTATCAGCTGTAGGAGTTCTTTGGTAAAGTTTTTGGGGTCGCTTATGTACACTATCATATCATCTGCAAATAACGAAAGTTTGACTTCTTCCTTTCCAATTCGGATTCCCCTGATCTCGTTGTTTTATTGCTATTGCTAGAACTTCAAGCACTATATTAAAGAGGTATGGAGAGAGTGAACAGCCTTGTCTTGTTCCTGATTTTAGTTGAATGGCTTTGAGTTTCTCTCCATTTAATTTGATGTTAGCTGTCGGCTTGCTGTATATAGCTTTTATTATATTTTGTTACGAACCTTGTATCCCTAATCTCTCCAAGACCTTTATCATAAAAGGGTGTTGAATTTTGTCAAATGCTTTTTCATCATCTAATGAAACGATGATATGTTTTTCTTTTCTTTCAGTTTATTTATATGATGGATTACATTGATAGATTTACATATGTTGAACCAGCCATGCATCTCTGGGGTGAGGCCTACTTGATCATAATGGATAATTTTTAATGTGTTCTTCGATTTAGTTTGCCAGTATTTTATTGCTAATTTTTGTGTCGATGTTCATGAGTGAAATTGACCTGTAATTTCTTTCTTGGTTGAGTCTTTGTGTGGTTTTGGCATAAGGGTAACTGTAGCTTCAGAAAAGAAGTTTGGCAATGACTCTTCTGTTTCTATTTTGTGAAATACATTAAGGATTATAGGTATTAACCCTTCTTGGAAGTTCTGGTAGAATTCTGCATTGAAACCATCTGGTTCTGGGCTTTTTTGGTAGGGAGGTTTTTGATAATAGCTTCGAATTCTTCATGAATTACAGGTCTATTTAAATTGTTCACCTGGTCTTGATTTAATTTGGTATATGATACTTATCTTAAAAAAATGTCCATTTCTTTTACATTTTCCAATTTTGTGGCATACAGGCTTTTGTAGTAAGATCTAATGATTCTCTGAATTTCCTCTATGTCTGTGGTTATGTCCCCTTTTCATTTCTGATCTTATTAATTTGCGTGTTCTCTCTCTGCCATTTGATTAGTTTGGATAGGGGTTTGTCAATCTTATTGATTTTTCTCCAAGAACCAGCTTTTTGTTTCATTGATTCTTTGAATTGTTTTCTGTGTTTCTATTTTGTTGATTTAAGCCCTCAGTTTGATTATTTCCAGTCTTCTACTCCTCTTTGATGAGTCTGCTTCTTTTTTTTCTAGAGCTTTGAGATGAGCTGTTATGTCTCTAGTGTGTGCTTTCTCCATTTCCTTTATGTGGGCACTTAGTACTATAAACTTTCCTCTTAGCACTGCTTTCATAGTGTCCCATAGGTTTGAGTATGTTGTGTCTTTATTTTCATTAAATTTAAGGAAGACTTTAATTTCTTTCTTTATTTCTTCCTTGACCCAGGTGTCGTTCAGTAGTTTCCTCTTAAGTTTCCATGAGGTTTTATGCTTTCTGGGGGTAGAATTCTAACTTTATTCCATGGTGATCTGATAGTACACAGGTGGTTACTACAATTTCTTTGTATTTATGGATGTTTGCTTTGTTACCAACTATGTGATCAATTTTTGTAAAGGTTCCATGAGATGCTGAGAAGAAGGTATATTCTTTTCTGTTTGGGTGGAATGTTCTATAGATATCTGTTAAGTCCATTTTGGTTCATTACATCTGTTAGTTCTCTTATTTTGCTGTTAAGTTTTTATCTGGTTGACCTGTCCATTGGTGAGAGTGGAGAGTTGAGATCTCCTACTATTAGAGTGTGGGGTTTGTTGTATGCTTTGAGTTCTAGTAATGTTTCTTTTACATATGTGGGTGCTTTTATATTAGGGGCATAGATATTCAGGACTGAGACTTTCTCCGGATGAATTGTTCCTGTTATGAGAATAAAGTGTCCTTCTCCGTCTCTTCTGATTGATTATTGTTTGAAGTCAATTTCATTAGATATTAGTATAGCCACACCTGCTTGTTTATTTAGACCATTTGATTGGAAAGTCTTTTCCCAACCCTTTACTCTGACGTAATGTCTGTCTTTGAGTTTGAGGTGTTTTTCGTGTAAACAGCAGAATGTTGGATCTTGTTTTCATATCCATTCTCTTAACCTGTGCCTTTTTATGGGTGAATTGAATCCATTGATATTAAGTATTATTAATGACCAGTGGTTGCTAACTCCAGTTATTTTTCCTTGTGTTTGTGTGTTTCCCTTCTTTGAGTTGTGCTGGTGGAGGCTTGTGTTATTATGGGTATTGTTGGCTTCCTTGGTTTGTGGTTTTCCTTCTAGTATTTTTCTGTAAGGCTGAGTTTGTGGTTAAGTATTGTTTAAATACGTTTTTGTCTTGGAATATCTTGTTTTCTCCATTGATGGTGATTGCAAACTTTGCTGGATATAGTAGTCTGGGCTTGCATCCATGATCTCTTAGTGTCTGTAGTATATATATCCAAGACCTTCTCCCTTTCATGGTTTCCATGGAGAAGTCAGGTGTAATTCTGATAGGTTTCCCTTTATACAGGTAATGGAAATGTTACTTGACCTATTCCCCCTGCAGCTCTTAATATTCACTTTTTATTCTGCATGTTTTGTGTTTTGATTATTATATGGTGAGGGGATGCTTTTTTTTTTATCCAGTCTATTCGGTATTCTGTATGCTTCTTGCACCTTCATAGGAATATCCTTCTTTAGGTTGGGAAAGTTTTCTTCTATAATTTTGTTAAATATATTTTCTGGGTCTTTGAGCTGTAATTCTTCTCCTTCTTCTATCCCTATTATTCTTAATTTGGTCTTTTCATGGTGTCCCAGATTTCCTGGATGTTTTGTGTTAAGAAATTGTTGGATTTGTTGTTTTCTTTAATCAATGAGTTTATTTCCTCTATAGTATCTTAGGTGTCTGAGATTCTTTCTTCTATCTCTTGTATTCTGTTTGTTATGCTTGTCTCTGTAGTTCCTGATAGATTACCCAGATTTTCCATATCCAGCCTTCCCTTAGTTTGTGTTATCTTCATTACCTCCATTTCATTTTTAAAGAATGAATTGTTTCCATTATCTGTTTGATTGCTTTATCGTGTTTTTCTTGGGTATCTTTGAGAGATTTATTCATTTCTTCTACCTTTTTGTTTGTCTTCTCCACTTCTTTACAACAGTTTCTCACCCCCTGTTTAAGGTCCTCTATCATTTTCATAATGCTACGTTTAAAGTCGATTTCTTCTACTTCTTCTGGAATAGGGTGTTCAAGTCTTCTTGTTGCATGATCCCTGGAATCTGGTGCTGTCATGTTGCCTTTCAGGTTGTTGGAGGAATTCTTGCATTGACACCTGCCCGTCTCTTCCTTCAAAAGCAGTCAGGAGAGTCTTGGTGTCTTGGTCCAATCTATGTTGTAACTGAATCTGGGTGATCTCCTCAGTGCAGGAGCAGGAACTGTTCCTCTTTGGATGGAGAGCCTCAGTGCAGGAGTAACCATTGTTCCTGGGCCAAGGGCCTCGCATCCAATAGGGCAAGCTTGGAGGTATGTGTGCAGGGATGTGTGGAACAAAGAAACCCCTGCAGCAGGAGTTGAAGGGGCTTAGTGCTTCTTTCCTGGACATTCCACCCTGCCCCAGGATGGCACCCACTCACCAGTCTGAAAATTGTCCTTAGCACAGGGACAGGACTCTTCCTCTTTTTTTTAAGTACTATTATTTTCCTTCTCATGTCTTTGGTAGGACTGAAGACTAGATAGTCATAATTACTTTCCCTCATGACTTAGCCAAGCCATTTTTTCATACAAGACTTAGACTTCTTAGGATAGGAAAACTATTGAAACTTTCAGCATACACTTGAAATTGTCTTGCTTGATATTGTCTATACTGAATGCACCTCTATTTTTTGTACTTGATATTTGTTCTTATTGTGCATGGCTTTGTCTTAGAACCCTCTTATTTAGACAAAAGGGGGGAAGTGTTGTGATAACTCCTTTAATCAATAGTCTATAAGATAATAGCCTACTTGGGCATGGTCTCTTATACTATAAATGCAAATGTAAAGTTTATGCACTCTCTCAGCTGCTGAATATGGTTTATTTTTCCTACTCATGCTGAGGACTATGATCTGTGAGTCTATCCCTAAATAAAGAACTCTTTATTATATTCGATTCTGAGCTAGTGTGGGACTACTCTATCACTTCCATCTACATACCAGGCTCATAAGACCTCACAGAGACTGAACCAACAACCAGTGAGACTGCATGAAACTGACCTAGGTCCTCTGCATATATGTAAAGACAATTGTGTAGTTTGTTATACTTATGTGACTCCTACCAATGGGAGCAGTTGCTGTCCCTTATGCTTTGGCTGGCTTTTGGGAACTTAGTCCTCATATTGAGTTGCCTGGCTCAGACTTAATACAGGGGAGGTGCTTATTGCAACTTGATAGGCCATGTTTTTTTGATACCCATGGGAGGCTTGTTCTTTCTAAACAGAAACAGAGGAGAAGTGGACTGAGTCAGGGAACAGAGGAGCATGGAGGTGATAATGGGAGGAGAAGGAAGAGGAAGAAATTAGTGGGGGACGTAAAATAAAGAAAAATATTTTTAAATGGTAATAAAGAGAGCTAGAGATAGAAAGAGAGAGAGAGAGAGAGAGAGAGAGAGAGAGAGAGAGAGAGAAGGCTCTGCTGGACAGAAATGCCACTTTGACCACTAACACATTCTTCTCTATTTCAAAGGACTATATTGTCCTAATTTTAGCCAAAACCATGCAAAACCACTCACTTGGGAATAACAATAATGGAGGAGCTGACCAGCCATTGTAGAGCCAAATGAATAGTGAAAATGTCTTGTGAGAAAGAGATTATCCAGGTTGGGAGTGTAAGTCAGGCCAGAGCAGCTGCTCAGCATCAGAAAACTCCAGGTCCCTTGGACGGAGGTAGAGAGAGAGCACTATAGATTGAGAGCATTCAAATATAAGAATTAGGTAAATATATCTGTTTGTAAATCCAGTGGAAACACAAACTGCTTTTTTACTTATTCTTGCTAGTTAGTTCTTAAGGTTTGAACAAGATGAACAATATTAATGTTTTTCCTCTGGTTTTTCTGATATTTTTCACATTTGGAATTTTTATACTAAAGAGACACTTTTTGCATAATGTTTTTCTAAAGTTAAAATATAAATCAAATGTCATAATTTTTCAGTTGTCATATTAAAAGTGTTACTTCTAAATTTTCCCTTCGTAAATTTTCTTTTGTCAACGAGTTTTTATCATATTTTTGAAATAAATAATAAAATAATGAAAAAAAACTTTATTTGCATAACTCTTGCTGTGTAAATTTCCATTGATATCCTGCATTATTATATTCTGATCTCTCTGTCTCCCCCACACCTTTCAACTATTTGCAATGGTGGATAAAGAAAAATGTTACTTTATTATTTATTGGTGTTCAAATAAGTAAGTGGTAGAGCCTTGAGAACTGGAGAGACCAACATGAATAATTTAGCCCTTTCAATTTGTTGATCTTAATGAAATACAAAATGGTTTGAACTAAGAGTAATTAACAAGAGGCAGTCTGACTAATAAAACCAAAAATAAGTCATATTTGTTTCATGAATCAATAGCAGTCACTGAAGATCATAATAAAACTATTAGGAAAGCGGAGTGCCTTTTGTCAAGGAAATTATTATGCAGTATATGTGTACATCAGTGTGGGGTCATTTAAATGTGTCCTTTGAAAAATATAGGTGAGAGAATGCTGTCTAAATTGTAGAGGAATGTAATACTTGATTTGTTAAACTGTCCAGTACTGTAATTAGAGCCAATGTTTTACTATGCTGTATCTGCTGAAATAATTAACAAACTATTTTAAGGCATTATTCAAATTAAACTGTGAATTCCCATTAATGATTACTATATGTTTCCTTATAACATACACATTATATCTCATGGCTAAATGTTTTGGAGGAAGGAATAGCATTCGCTGTTCATAAAATATTGACTTGAGGAGAAAAAATTAAAATAGATTCATTAAGGCCCTCCATATATCATTTAGATCTATCAAGGTCCTTAAAACATTACCAATGATCAAAACTGTGATTTGCTGTGTGCTTTTTTCCAGTAGCTAAAATTGCAATGAAGTAGAGTCCTTAATATAAAATAAAGTAAGGATAATTATAAATTAACATACACAAAATTCATACACTCACACTCATGCATATATAAACTATAAATGCCTAAAATAGTGCAGGTGCCCAGACTTTATCAAAAAAGCTTATGTATTGGGAAAATTTATTGAAAAATATACAATAGTGAAGGGTATGACCATAAGTAGGACATCTATATAACTCATTATAAGACACAGAAAATATAAAGGAAGAAATGGCAAAAAGAAATTCAGGATGAGAGGATAGGGTGAGGTGCTGAAATACTTCTGGACATGACATATGCTATGTGCTAATGAAGTTACTGAAACTACTTATGTGCACAAGACCTGCACAATATTGGCTCATTATCATTTTATTATGGATATTGAAGAGGCCTTACAATGCATCCTTTTCTGAGAGAATATTTATCAATTAGTGGGAGGGGAGTGACCATATTATAATGGTGATCACTGATATGCTCCCCTGGTGATCACTGATATGCTCCCCTTGCACAAGCAATTTGGACAAGAAACTCTAATTTAACTCAGTGTATCCCATACAAAAATGACTTCAAAGTAAGGGAGGACTAGTTAGGAAAAAAAATTCAGCTAGAGAAGGAAGTGAATGTTGAAAGAAAATGATAGGAATGCTGAAAATGACTAAAATGCTTTGCATACGTATGTGGATAAAGGCATGTCAAGACAGGGAAATGGAGTTTAATATCCTGAACCTATATAGTAGAAGAAAAAGCCAGTTCCTTCAAGTCTCCCATAAATTCTTGACTGATCTCTACAACTTCACATTAGTAGACACAGAGATAAACATACATTCTAGGTCTTTCACGCATGCTAAAATAATAAATGTAAAATATAAAAAATAAATGGCAGACATTGGTGACAAAAAGTGAAATTTTTGTCTAAGTTTAAGAAGATGTGTGTGTGTATACCAAAACATTAAATAATTCTTCACTATATAAAATATTGTAGAGTTGCTAGAAGTAAAGTTTAATGCAATTAAATAACAGTTAACAGAGGAAATATAAGGGAAAGATTCACTTTTATCATTATATATTTATACATTTGTGCATTTATTTAGTTGTAAGAATATAGAAATATTTTATTGCTTTGTTCTCCCTCTCTTCAGGAGATGTACATGGGAATATGATATATTTACATTCAAAATGAAAAGTTCAAGGCACAAAAGCTAATAGATTTACACACTATGAGAAAATTGACAAATTAGTGAATTACATGTTGCCTGAAATATTTTCTTTGTAAATAAACTAGAAAATATGTTGAAACTTTAACATTTTTATACTGAATCTATGACCACAATTTTATTTAGGATACAAGTAAATTAATAAGATTGGTAGCACTAAATTGATAATCATTTTGTATAAAATAAACATATTTGTTGATACATCTGATACTCATATAAAATGTAATTACATATTCACATTATGTCCCTTAATGACTCCTTGTTTATCTGACCAATATATAACATATGGTCATTATGTAGCATAGTATCATAGTTAAATAATGCATAATGAAAATGCTAAAATGTAAAAATTGGCAATGTTAGCGAAGTTAGGTCAATTGGAACATGATGTTCCTATAGGTACAGTATATGACACAAATATTTATGACTAAAAATATAATATAATATTATTATGGAAATAAAAAGTTGTTACATAATTTTTTATTGTCATTCAGCAAGTTTTTTCTTAAAATATCGAGAGAACAAAGGAAACTCTAATAAATTAAGAATTTTGATCAGTATCTTACTCTTTTAATGTCCTTCATGTTTTGATAGCCTTAAATAATTTAGATAGAATAATTTTTCAGTTCTTTCATAAAAGACAGAAAGTCTCAATTAAAAAGGAAATAAATTTAACAGCTCAATGAGACTCTGACAAACAAAAACGACAGAAGTCATAAAATAATGAAGTTTTTATTTGCTTTGGAAACTAAAGTGTCTTATCAGTTAATACTGTGCTATAAAAGCCTATGATTGAAGAATAAAAATTTTATCACTTATCTCACCTCCTTTAAAAATAAGAGCTAACATACTCTAAATGTTAACATGTAGAATAAATCTTTGTACTTTCTGTTATTAAATATAACATGAAATGCACTTTTATTTCCAAAGTGTAGAACAATCTATAAAACTTCTGAATAAGAAACCAATAAAACTGTAAATACCAAAGAAAGCATAGGCCTGTTCAAAAGGGAAAATTGTAATAAAGATAATATATAATTCTTAATGGTGTGTTGCTAAAAATTAAGGAAATAGAAGCAGCATACAAATTAATTATGATGGGCCCAGGCTGATTCATTAATGATGACACATATATCACATTTTTACATTTTTTATTTTTTTCTGTTTATATATATATATATATATACATAATTGAAAAAATTTCTGCCTCCTCCCTGCCTCACATTTCCCTTCCCCTCCCCCCACACCTCTTCCCCTCTCTCTCCAGTCCAAAGAGCAGTCAGGGATCCCTGCCCTGTGGGAAGTCCAAGGTCCTCCCCTCTCCATCCAGGTCTAGGAAGGTGAGCATCCAAACAGGCTAGGCTCCCACAAAGCCAGGACATGCAGTAGGATCAAAACCCAGTGCCATTGTCCTTGGCTTCTCATCAGCCCTCATTGTCCGCCATATTCAGAGAGTCCGGTTTTATTCCGTGCTTTTTCAGTCCCAGTCCAGCTGGCCTTGGTGAGAGAACATGAGCAAGGAAGTCAGGACTGCACAGGTGCACCCACCCACTGAGACATTTTTACATTTTGATGTGCAAAAAAAAAAATGCTATCGCATAGTAAAGACAAACATGGCTCATTCCTATTTATGATTAAACCTCATTTCTTAAGGATTTGGCTTTGTCTTACCTATAAGCTTAACTACAAATGGTTCTGTACTGCCTGTTCAGGAAACAACAATCATGTCTTTGTTTCAGAAGGGTGTTATGGACATGTTGTTGCGACCACCTGCTGTTGGGCAATAATCTTACAATTATGTCCTAGTTTCAAAACGTTGAATTTACCATCTTGCAACTTTATCTTTATTTCAAAAGGCTGTATTAACTAATTTATTGTGACTACCTGTTATAACTACCTGGTTATGTTCTGCTTCTGTAACCCTACCTATTTTGCCTTCCAAATCCCCCATTTGTAATGTTGCTACTCCTGAGATATAAAATCCTTGTTTTCCTCATGTCCAATGCTGACCTCTAGTATCCACCTCAGAGGGAGGCAGCCTGTGTACAGGAATAAAAATCTTATTTTAATTAATTTGGGTTGGTAGTCTTTCTCCTTCCATCCTTTCATCTATAAAGTATAAATAATTGAAAAATGTATAGATTGTAGTACTATTTATACATACTGTAGTAACAAGGTATTGTATAGAAAAAATTATATAAGCCCCAACACCATTTGTATAAATCTAAAATGATTCTAAGATATAATTTATTTAATCACATTGCATGATTTTATCCTTGCATCAACTCTAGTAGTGCTACTGGCTTTTACACCGGTCAGTTTTACTGCATATTTCTATTACTGAAGGGCACAGGTACTCTAGAAATTGCATCATTCAATGCCAATGAACAATTGAATATTTATGGAGTGTAGTTGTTGCAGAGTACAAAAAATTATACACCTTAAGTTACTGTAAATGTATAGCTCAATAAAACCAATAAAAATATATCAAATGGTTCTGCATTTCTAAGAGCAAGTTTTCATTACAATGTGCGTCAGTGTTTTCAGTTATAAAATAAGGACCTCTCATAGAACTATGGTTTGAAGTTATATAAAAATAGATAGCTAATTATTAAATTTATGACTCTGGAGAAGCATATGTGTGAAATCTTGAATGAGTAGCATGCTAGTATTATCATGAATTTTGTGCAATGAAACTATGAATACAGATATTTGATGTTATCTATTTTAACTTATGTTAAAGCATACACTGAAAATGACATCAGCAATTGTGTTTGGTAATCAGAATAAATAAATGTAGTTTCTTTATTGCTTAAAAATTACTTACTCAAACCACAGCTATCTAAGATATTAGAATGGACAGTTATATAAATTTTGTACCAGATGAAGTAAATAAAATTAGAATAAAATGCTAAAGAAAAGATGAAAATTAAGTGACAATGGGGAAAATAAAGAATTTAAATGATAACATATATTTTAATATTAAATATCTTATAGTCTTTTGTTTTTATTCTTAATTTGAATAAAATAAAATGACTTGGAATTTAGAATTGGTTACTACATCTTAATCTATCACAATATGAGTTTGCCTAGTAGTTTCACCTTAAATTTTTAATAGATTCATTCATATTTTCTTTCTATACACTGATGTTATCTTACAAAAAGCTCAATTAAATTATGCTTATTTCATTCCAATGTAGCTGAATTTTGTTTATTTATATATTTATTCATTATCTATTATTTTGTGAGTACTGCATAACTCTCTGAGATAGAGCTGTGTTGAATATGTGTCAGAAAGGAAAATCATTATTGTGTAATCCATCTAAATAAGAAAGCTAACTAAGTTCACTGTGGGTTTCATAAATATCTTTTAATAATTTCAGAAAATTTTTATTTTATTTTTCCAAAACTTATTATTTATTCCATGAAGATGTTTTAGATTTTATGTGCTTTTTATCTGTCTTTATTTATAATCATTTCACTACATTCTCTGGTTTAATCATCTGTAAGGCACTATTTCACAGCAGTCATCCAGGTGTTTTTCTCTTAGAATATTTAATTTTCTTTGCCACCATTGTCCCTGAACCTTAGGTCCAGGGTATGTGTTGTAAGTTAATCAACTGGGGAATGTCACTACATTGTCAGGTTTTTTTTTATATATATATTTTAATTGAATCTTTCTATAACAGTTTCCATCTGTTGTAAAAAGAAGCTTATTTGATGAAAAATGAAAGCTACACATATCTCTTGGTATAGAAATAAGTGTTTAAAACAAAATAAGAAATTATATTGATTCTGTAAAGTTACAGTAACAGGTTCTCCTCTGGGATCAATTGTCTTCCTAAACATTAGTTTTGATAGGTTGTCAGGATGAGGTAATAGCTCCCCTACTATTGAATGAGCCTTAAGTACAATTAGTTAAGTGCCAGTTACTAGTAAGATAATAGTCTCCCTTATTGCACCCCTGAAAGCACAAATATTTAATAAGGTAGAAAAGATGAGATACAAGTTTACCACAGGTTGTGAAGAGTTATATCATTGCATATATATATGTAGGGACATAGCCCCACCCATTGGGGGCGTGTTCGCCTCGGGCTAATGTTTACGGATAAATCTGCCGGGCGTGAGCCCAGCAGCCACTTTTCTTTTGCTCCGTTTCCCCAGTGCTCCTCGGGAACCTGTGGTCCTGTAAGTCTATTTCCTTATTAAAGCTGTATATATCTATATAATCTGTCTACATTCATTTGCGCCACCACATTTGGCGCCCAACGTGGGGCTATTTTGCCCCCCGACCAGGCACGGGGGGGCACAAGCTCCACCTTTCCCGGCTAGTTACCTGAGCTCAGGAAGGCGATTTACAGTGCGCTCCCTGCTCGCTTTCCCTTCCCCCACTCCAGGCCACTACAGTCGCAGAGCAGCGACCCCCCACAGAGCAGTTAATAGCTCCCTGCTTCTTCCAAACCCTCACTGCCTGATTTAAGGGAAGCACCTGTGGTTTTGAAGCAAAAGCCGCCAACCCCTTCCCTTAACAGGCAGTACAATAATTTTGTTTTGAGTTAATTGTTTCAGACCAGCTCTGGCTTAGACCACGTGGACTCAGGTGCATTTCTTTAGCCACCACTGGCAGGAAAACTTCATTACAGGTATATAATTTTCTTTTATAAATAAAAAAATGTCTAAAAACATTACCATTCAAGACTTTAACAGCCTTTTCAGTTGTACAGTATAGGAGATTTTACAAGAAGTGTCTGTCAGCCCACAGATATGGATCTTTCTGGGATTCGTAGTTTTCCTTGGTACTGTATGGTTTGATAATAAAAATATGATAAAGTCTTTACGAGACAAGGTTGAACGCTTAAAAACAATTAAAAATGACAACAATCTTCTCAAAAATCAGTTTGAAGTTCTCCAGGCAGAGAACAGATCTTTGTTTAACACAACTCGACAAACTAAAAAAAATTTAAAAGAGGTACAGGCTGATGTTAAGGAGAAATTCATTACTATGGAAGAGGGAACAGCTGATTTGGATCGTAAGCTTCAGTCCCTTTCAGTAGGAAATGAAACATTAACGGCTGATATTAAGAAAAAATTCATTACTATGGAAGAAGGAACAGCTGATTTGGATCGTAAGCTTCAGTCCCTTTCAGTAGAAACTGAAACATTAACTGAGAGAATCAAAACTGCTGAATGTGACAATCGGATTTTGTCTAAAGCTTATGACAGATTGACAAAAAGATTATCTATACAAGAAGACACGGTATATGCTATAAATATTATGTCCAAAGATGAGACGTTATCGCTAATGGACAAACTTCATACTTTAAAATCCTCAATAAAGGCTTTAGAACATAATTCTAAACAGGAGATTCAGACATTAAAGAAGGCAATGGTAAATAAAATTAAAAAGATTGAGAAATTTCTAAATTCTGAGGAAAAAGAGCAAGAGGTAAAAAGGCAAATTTCAACTAAATCTGTGGGTAAATCCCTCCGGGACAATTCCCACAAAGCTCTACCTACATAAGAAGGGGGTAACTGGTTTTTTGGGATGATTGGTATTTGTGAATTACTGTTTATAGAAAATTGTACTGGTACTGTTTCTTGTATATTGATATGATAAATATTGAATGTGAGTGTTCCTACCTCTATTTTTGTATGAGTATGCTTATAACTTTGTCTATATTATATTGATACATCTACCATATTACATTGTACATTTCTACCTCTGATACTATGACATTGTTTACAGTTGAAGATCATTGTCTTCATATATTGCACAGTTGTTTATTCTTTTAGTCTTCAAAGTTAGATAGGTATTAAAAATTATATGTTTGTCATATTTATTTTTAAGTTAATCAGGTCTTTTAGTTACATAGAGGTCATATTTAATATAGATAGTATGATCTTCAGCCTCTTCGAAGAGCTGTAGAAAATGGCCTTTAATCTAACCTAAAATTTCTGTGCCAAAGAGACACAATTACTCCTGGCAACACCACTCTACTCCCGAGAGAACGTTGAGCACCAAAGACACTCCACTGGGAGCTTGTCTTCTTGGCAGAACTGGCCTTTGGGTTAAGAAAAGCCCATACCTCAACTTCTGACAAAGATACAGAATATCCCTAAGTGGATAAAACAGGATTGTCTTATCTTGCCAAGACAGGGTAGGATAGTCCTAAGAAAGTTCCTTGCCTTTAATAATGGTATGCCAGTTATGTTAGGCCTTAGCCAAAGTTGGTTGACTCAACATTGCATACGAGACTTTGAATGATTGCCCAGGTAGTCAGTTGTCTCTGTCAATTGTTGCACATTTTGGATATCTCTCGATTGTTAAGTAATATTTATTCCCTTCTCAGATCTTTGACGGAGTTAAAGATTATATAATTGTAGTTACTCTCTATGTTATTTAGACTCCTTGAGATAAAATGTTTAGCAAAAGTTTTGTTCTCAATATTGTTTGTTATATTTATTATTTGTTATTATTGTATATAGTTATATTTGGTTTGGTTCTATCTTATTTAGACAAAAGGGGGAGATGTAGGGACATAGCCCCACCCATTGGGGGCATGTTCGCCTCGGGCTAATGTTTACGGATAAATCTGCCGGGCGTGAGCCCAGCAGCCCCTTTTCTTTTGCTCCGCTTCCCCAGTGCTCCGCGGGAACCTGTGGTCCTGTAAGTCTATTTCCTTATTAAAGCTGTATATATCTATATAATCTGTCTACATTCATTTGCGCCACCACATATATATATATATTTTTTTTTTTCTAAAAACATAAATATAACCTTCTCAGTCTGAATAAAGTTGTCTAAATGTATATGATCTCATTACATTTGAGTGCTTGATTTTGGAATACATGTAAATATGTATCTTAGTTACTTTTATATTCTTGTGATCAAACACCATGTCCAAGGCAACTTGCAGAAGGAATAATTTTGGGGCTTAGAGTTACAAAGGAATAGGATTGAATGACTATCATGGCAAAGATATTTTTGGAAAATTAAGAGTCAGAAAGCTAAGCTCTCAATTAGGAAGACAATATGGAGAAACTGAGGAAAAAGGAGAAAATTTTAGAAAAAAAATACCTAAAAAGTATGAAGGAAGAGTATATAGCAAACAGCAAACATTTCATTTCATAATTGAAGGAGTAATTTTTAATATCCCCATCTATAATGATCTGTTATGTAGTTCCCTAGAGGAATACTAACATAAATAGAATGAGATGTGAATGTGTTCATAAACTATAAAATATTTTTACTGACTGTTCTTAGTAATTTTGTGTCTTATGTACAGGTCTCATTGTATATTTAAAATGGGAATATATTTGTGTCAGTGTGACACCTGCATCCACATGTTTAAATATTTCTCAGAGCCCCAGATTTTTAAAAATACCCCCAACAAAATCTATTTTCATTTTAAGGCTATTTTGCATAGTATACTTGATTTTAAAAGATGCAGATTTCCCCTCCATGAGAAAATAGCTAACATTAATTATGTATTTTAAATTTCATTGATCTTTTGTAAAATCTTTGGTACTTGCATTTTGTAATTATGGTTCAAAAGAATAGCAGCAATTAATTATCTTCAGAAATTTTATCATCTATTTATTATTACTATATAAAGTGAATTTTAAATGACTAGGTAGAGATTTCTTTCATATTTAAACTATGACATATCTTAATTCCCATTAGAATGTCAATTCTCTGAGAAATAGTGTTTGAAGAAACCTCTGTATTAAAACATAAGTAATGACAATACTGTTTTATTCCTGTTATTTTTAAATTGTCTCCACAGGATTTTCAAGTTAGAAAATTAAACTGATGATTATCAATCAGAAATCTCCAAAGTTCTTTCATGTTTTCTTATTGAGCTATAGATTTACTGTGATCAAAATAATAAATATTGTGCATTTATTGAATATTATATGAATATATAAATATAGATATTTATAGATGTTTCTGAGGCACAGTCCATCACTGTTTCTGTCTCCAACTCACAGTCATTGTCCTATTTAAACCTCTTATGTTCTGGAATTATAAGTGTGAGATATTACAGCTACTTCAACAAGGCCCAACTATCTATTCCTTTCCAAGTACTGCTCTCTGAGGATTAATCATTCAAATACATGAAGCTATGGGGTTTATGCATATCCCAGCTACCACACTTCCCATTGCTATATATTAAATATTAAAGACCACTTAACCTTTACAGTTCTTGTATTTGGTCATATGCCCTGTATTTTTCTTTAATTATAATTGTGTCATTTTCTATAAATTGAGTTAATTCATACAAATCAAATAGTTTTCTTTTTTTTTTTTTTTTTTTTTGGTTTTTCGAGACAGGGTTTCTCTGTAGCTTTGGTGCCCATCCCGGAACTAGCTCTTGTAGACCAGGCTGGCCTCGAACTCCCAGAGATCCGCCTGCCTCTGCCTCCCGAGTGCTGGGATTAAATCAAATAGTTTTCATTGCATACTTACTTAAATATATCATAGAACAATACATCATTTATACAAGTTTTGAGCAATATTTAAAATGCCAAGGTTATCCATAAATGTTCTTTATGTAAATGGTATATAATAAGACTTTTTACCTCTCTATGAAGTTTTAAAATTGCAATGTTTGAAGACTGTGGTAAATTAATATTTCCATAAAGCCCTCTACAGATCTGGATTTCAATATGTTTCAAGTTGAATGCTTCATAATATGTTATGATTTTAGTTTCCATTTCATTTCTTTTAGCTTCAAGTACAAGCATGAATTTTGAAAATCTCCATCCATATCCCTGGGAATTGAATGACACAGAAAAAGGCAATCAATATGTACACCCCTCAGGGAGCCCTGAGCCAGTTGAATCACTAAACATCTTTCAAATATTTGAACTTTTATGGATGCACATGAGTGCACAATGATATTAGCCATAAATTCCAAGCCTCACTAAAATATTATGTAACATGAGCCATTTACTCAAGACAAGCCTATAATAGAACAAAGTATAGTTGAAACCTGGCATCTGTCTGTTAAAGTTTAATGAGCAGAGAGTTGGCTTAGATATTTTAACCACTCTTTTTTAAATACTTACTTTTGAAGGTTTATTGCTTTGTTAATATGCTACCTATGTAATTTGTTTTTTTAACCAGAATCATCTGAATAATTTGACTTCCTCTGATAATTGAACATGTGCCATAATATCTTTAAAATAAATAATACAATATTTTAATTATCCAATACTGCTCTTTACATGTGTATATACGTTCTTAAACAAAATTGAATGAAGAGTTTAGAGATGTTCTCAATTAATAAAAATGCAAGGAAAAAAGAATATATTTTATATTTCTAATTTGATGAATTCTTTAAATGAATATAAAACAAATTTTGCTTCAAAAATATAATTATTACTGCTCTATCAACATCAAAAGACACATTGAACCTCTTAAATGCTCATAATTTTGTACGTGTAACTGTGATGCATCTTGTAGATTAAAAATAAGTTGGTTTCCCAGGTGTACAAGGGGATTTCTCCAGCTAGGTCCGTGGGCAGCAGAGGAGAGGGTGCCTGAACTGACCTTCTCCCATAGCCACAGTGATAAATATCTTGCATATAACCATAGAACCTTCATCTGGCGATGGATGGAGATAAAGACAGAGACCCACATTAGAGCACTGGACTGAGCTCCCAAGGCCCAGATGAAGATCAGAAGGAGGGAGAACATGAGCAAGGAAGTCAGGACCGCGAGGGGTGCGTCCACCCATGTAGATGGTGAGACTGATCTAATGGGAGCTCACCAAGGCCAGCTGGACTGGGTCTGAACGAGCATGTGATCAAACCGGACTCTCTGAATGTGGCTGACAATGAGGGTGGACTGAGAAGCCAATGATAATGACGCAGGATTTTGATTCTACTACATGTAATGACTTTTTGGGAGCCTAGTCTGTTTAGATGCACACCTTTCCTAGACCTCATTGGAGGTAGGGGAGCTTGGACTTCCCACAGTGCAGGGCAGCTTGACTTCTATTAGGACTGGAGAGCGAAGGGGAGGGGGGAGAGTGAGAGGGAAATGGGAGGATGGGAGAAGGTGGAAATTTTATTAAATAAATAAATAAAATAGAAAAAATAAGTTGGTTTCAGTGTTTTCTTTAGAAAACCGGTTTACTTCTGGAGGAGTACACAAAAATTATTGGCTACAGAATAATGTACTTAATATTATCCTCATAATTTACCAAATGCTAAGGAAATAATACTGTAGAGATGAATTTGGGAAAATCATTAAAATGTGATAGCAAAAATATAAGAGCATATATTTTATTCTGAAATTGACTAGAATTGTCTTAGAATAATGTACAGGATTGTGATGCAGGTTAGGAAGGTCGAATAAATCAAATTAAATACATGTAAGGGAAAGAAATTCTTTAATATATAAAAGACAAAATAGGTGGGAGCTTGAATTTTTATCTAATGGAATTAGAGAATTTTTTTTCATTAAGAAGGTGAAGTACTACACATAGTTATGCTTAGGCATTTCAGGGAGACTAATAGTCTGTTTCCAAAACTATCATCAAATAAAAGTTGAAGCCTTAATTTGCTCTTGTGGGATTTATAAAGATAGGTATTTGGAAATGTTAATTGAGGCAGAAAATCTCTATCCCTTTCTTGGTCTCTTTCTCCAAATACATATCCATATGTATGTGTCTTCTCAGAGATTCTGTCTCTGTCTCTCTCTCTCTCTCCCCCACACACAAATACACCCGATATAATTTTTTTCTCCATGAACTAAAGTAATATTCATATTCATTAATTACATTAATTCTAAACCATTTAGTTTTGAATAAATTTTGAATTAAAGATCATTCATCAGTATATATTTCAGAAATTTTTTACTCTACTCCAACAGTGTCTTATTTTAAATCAACAATATAGAAATAAGTATACATCTAGGTCCGGTACTTTATGTCAGTGGACACTTTGAATGAATCATTGTAATCTTACTAAAAAGAAATCATTCAAGATGCAGAGAAATTCAAACTACTTGAAATAAATAAGTAAAAGTCAAATTTAATTACTTAAACAGCTAACTAAAGCTTGCTTTTCTAAAATGAGTTTTAAGATTTTTTTGTGTTTAAATTTTTAATGTTAAAATAATTTTTCCAATAATTAGAATTTTATAGAAAATATATTGCCTGTCATAATGTGCTCAATAATTCACTTATTTTGAAATTTAGTTTCATGCCATTGGGAATTTTAGCTTCATTATGAATGATATAGCTCTAAATAATGAAAATATGGGTGTCAAGGATTATTTTTCTGTTCTTGACAGTACTTCACAGTTTATTTAATTTACAACTTACTAAAAATAATTTAGAGGAATGTAAATATTTTATATTTAACATTCTAATGGATCAATATAGTTAGGTTTTAGTACCTTCTCTAGCTGGTTTTGCTATAATAGGTAACTTCCTGTCTGAATTTTTAAATATCAAGGTTTTTTTTCTTTCATAGGTCTTTATTTTCCATACCCATATAAATAGAAAATTTCATTACAGTTTTCAGTGTCAAAACTAAAATTAAAGTGACCATTTTTCAATAACAGGTAAATATATACTAATAAAAATATTATAACCAAACAGAAAAAAAAACCAGAAAATTGTCTGAAAAACAATGTTTTAAGCATTCATGTTTGACAGTACAAATATGGTTCAGACAAGTGTGGATAACCATACATTTCCTTAGCTTACAACTTATATTTTATTCTCTCTCCCTCTGTCTCTCTCATTGTCTTTGTCTTGAGAACTCTAAGGACATAATATATATTCAGCATGTGCTCTGTCCCTGAGCAATACTTCCACTCACACAGGAAATTTTAAAAATCTAGGCCAAGTAACAAAATTGAAGATCATTATTGAGAATATTTTCTAGTGTTCCCATTGAATATTATATTTATTTCTCAGCAGGAAATAATGACTGCCTACAAGATCAAGTAATAACTTTTCTCTAGAGTATTTTGCAAAAAGAGCTACATTCTAGCCCAAATCTAGATACTTTCTCCAGCTCTTCCAGCAATATAACAGCATGAGAAGCAGATTCGTATAGTAGATATGCTTACAGATTTGCCATCATAAATACCAGAGTTTAACCCTAAACAGATAACTTACTAGATTTTTTAAACAAATTATATATAGTCTCTAAAATTTATTTGCTCAGCAGGAAATTAGAAAAATAATAGCAACCATTTCCTCAGGTTAGTTTTGTGAGGAATTTTAGTAATATTCATATAATGCTTTGTTCTATAGCAATTACTCTTAAATGAATACTACTTATAGTAAAAGTAGAAATGATAATATTAGTAACAAAATATAATAACTCTAAAACTGTAAGAAAATTAATTACTTACAATTTTGAATTTCTTTGCTTCTTTCATTTTTGAATGTATAGTTTTTGTATGACAAGGTTTATAATCCTAAGGGGGAATATTAAAGCAATATACTTGCATCATAATTTTCATGGATAAAATTCTGTTTGAATATAAACATTTTATTAAAATGCCATCAGAATATAATTATTTTCCTTATGTTATGATTGCCTGGTTGCATTTCCAAATTGGTTTATTTTATCTGTTTATTCAAAATTTTCCCTAACCCATAAAATTCCATGTTTTTGAGCTAAGGGTAAGATTGACTTTTTTAAATTAATTAATTAATTTATTTATTTATTAAAGATTTCTGCCTCCTCCCCGCCACCTTCTCCCATTTCCCTCCCCCTCCCCCAATCAAGTCCCTCTCCCTCGTCAGCCCTAAGAGCAATCAGGGTTCCCTGCCCTGTGGGAAGTCCAAGGACCACGCACCTCAATCCATTTTTAACAGTTTCCAAAAAAAAAAAAAAACCTTAACAAATTTAAAACTCATGAAAGTGCACTGCTAGAAATACGATTGTCAGTAGGAAATTGTTTTATTCAGATATTTCTTCACTATGTGATTCTATAGACAAGCTTGAAGTATCTGTTAAAGTAGAGTTTAAATAGGCAGTACATAAGATATGAAAATGAAGTACACTTCCTCATAAGCTATTTGATGTCTCTTGCATTGATTTGAGGTCAGTAATGGGCATTATTTTCAAAGATACTGGTCGAAAAGTTTATTAAGTTTAATTCCAAAGAATAAAAGTTCAGAATGGATTGGTTCAGTATCAGATTACAGAAAGCTTATGGAAGTCTTCTATTATCTCTCTAATTACAGGAATGGTGGTTTTTCTAATATTAAATATAACGATAGATAACATCAACATTGAGGACAAAGTATTCAGAAATTGTCACTTTACATCAGTTTTGCTGACCAGTTAGTGGTCAAAAGGTTATAAGGAAAATAAGAATCATTCTAAGATGCCCCAAGTCACAAACAATTTCCAAATTTAAAAAATAAATAAAAGAGAGGAAAACACTCTTTAAAAACAGTATAATTGATGAATGGCCTAATATTTAATAGAACTAACTCTCTTGTAGAAGACTCATGTTTGATTGTCAGATTTCTCACAACTGACTAAAAATGCGGTTTCAGGAGATCTGATGCTCTTATCTGGCATTTATACGCACCAGGCATACATATGGTATAAGGACATATAAGACTGTAAAACAATCTTACACGTAAAATAAAAATAGTATAATTTTGGAAACTATTTGCATATAAGAATGGAAGCTAAGAATCAAAGTCATTACATTTATTATAATTTCCATTCACAGATATTCAGAATTTTAAAAGTTGTATATTTATTTCATTAAGGTATTCAATTATTTCTACTTCAACAATATAAGTTAAACAAGACTATTTTATAATATAAATCTTTCTGAGCTTTAACAGCATAATTTGTCAGGAGTCTAAAATAAAGCAAGTAAGTCAAACATAAAATTCAATTCTGAGACCAATTGGATGATGATAAAATCTGATCTCACACATTCTGTATGTCTAAGTTATCTTACAGACAGTGATCATCTTTCTTTGGTTTTAAGTTGATGAGTTAATTAGGACTAGCATAGAGACCAAATCTATGACTTATAGATGGAGACATAAATATGCCCCTTCTAAATTTGCTTTAATGAGTAGATTTGTGATATGTTTAGGACAGTTAAAGGTTTTGATAAGCTTCACTAAAGTCACTACTATCTGCTTTGCCATTGCTAGAGTGCTCAGCATTTATATGAGGCCACCACAGAGTGTGAAATCTTTCATATAAACCTGAAAACCTGTTGCTGGAAGATAGATAATTTGTTGTTTTTCACAGTACTTATTAATTTACTTGGCATCTCTTGTCTTTGGTGTCAATAGGTTCAAAAATCTGACTTCATAGAGCACATAAATTCATCTTCATTTATAGCTTCAGAGTTTCCCCAAAACTCTGAGGAGTTATTGAAATATCTTAGTTGGTATCATTCTGCCATTTTTACTTAAAAGCCTTTAGGTAACACAGAATTTCATGAGCAATGTTTATATAAAATTTATGGCAGAGTTAAGATTCTAATATAGAAAAGATAACAATGTAGTATATAATAACATTTATCACTGTCACCTTAAATGCTGTCATTAACATACTGTAATATTTGAAACAAATGATATCCAGTTGAAAAAGAGAAAAATGCAAATATCTGGCATCATCTTGTACCACCCACTTACAAACCTAGTGATATTTGTCATAAAGAGTTCTAGGAATAAGTGAGTTTTCTTATTCATCTCATACTCTCAAATCATAAACAATGAAAATATAAAGGAACTAAGTAGCAAAGATCTCACAATTTTTCACATAGTTTATAAATTTTGAAAAGAAGCAAACTCTAACTGGCAATAAAACATTGGTGGTACTAAAGATTAAATTTATAACTTTGTGAATTCTAAGCCAGGTATCTCCTAGCAGTTCAAAGTTAAATATTAGGAAGTCACTCTCTAGAAAATTACTATAACATTAATAAAATAGTGTTCTAATGAACACACTAAAAACATCATTCATTTAGATTTAAGTAGCATTGTTTAAAATGATAGTTTAACTGAGAGAAAACATAAACTTGTAACTTTTTATGTGTTCCAGTTTCTTTTCTGTGCTTTACAGAAGACAGGTTGTAACTGTGCCCATTGTAGCCTTTCATTCATGGCAAATTCCACAGTCAGCAACATCCTGGCTACAATTTAATAACTCCTCACTTGACTAGACAATATTTCTTTCAACTCCCAGTCCATCTCTTAATCTAAAACTTGTTTATGTTCTCCAAATGTTGCTCAAAAATCAACATATTTCACTCTCACATTTTGCTTCAAAACTAATCTAATTCGACTTTCCTATCAAATTGAGTATGCTCCCATATCGGACCTCTGTTGTTGGCTTGTGCTATAAGAACTTAATGCCATTCTATTACTGAAGAATAATTTATTTCAGGTCTCTGTATGCCAATCAAAGAAATAAATAGTGCAACAATTTCTATATAAGAAACAACTCTGAAATATACTGACTTAAAATAACTATAGTTAATGTATTGTGTTTCTCAACATACATAATTTTGGAAATTAGAAATGAATCAATGGGACAGTTCTACTTTGAAATCAAATTTAGTTCAGCATTTCACATGATTGGAAAGAGATATAAGAATGAATGACTAAAACAACTGAAAAGTGAAAAGTAAACATACATTTTCATATAGATTCTGACCTGTTAACATTGTAGCAGCCCTTTCAGTGTGACAACCTGAGGTTTGTCATCACTTAGAGTGACCTAAAGGACCTACAAGTTTTCACTTCTTCAGATTCAGACAAAAGTACTCAATACTTTCATGTCTTGGCTTTGAAATTCTTGGCATAATATTTACTTTTTACTTTACTGTAATAAGAGGTAGCTATTTACAGTGGCCTGCTGATATTCACTACTAGGTAACAAAATAATGACAGTTTGATTATGTAGTGGAAAGTTTCTGGTAGAATGTTAAGGATGGCCTACATATTTCTAGACTCTTTAAAAAAGAAAATTGCCAAAATTAGTAGTTTGTTCTTTAAGCTATAACAATGAATATTTATTGATACATAATGATATGATGGAACAGAATGATAGACTTCACTGAATACAACTTAAGAGCTTCATTTTCCTTTATTCCCAAGGCAGAAACCACAAATATATAAGCTGCAATTGATTTTAGCAATATTTAATATAGATTACATATGTCAAACAGAAAAAATGAGATTTTATGGACATCCCCAGAAATTTTAATCCTTCATCTCATTGTTGGCAAATATAATAGTCAAGAAACATTCTTACATGAAATCTTTAACTGGCCTCATGCTTGTATTCATATATATATATGAATCTTCTGTTCAAAATTATATACTTTTAAGGCCATATATTTGGACATTATTATGCTAAAGAAAAATTAAAAATATCGATGTTCAGTACACCATTAAAAATTTATTTTCACCATGACTTTTGTTTATATAGATGATGCATGTTGAGCTATATATGGAAAACTCAAATAATTTTATGAAAAACTCATGAATAAAAAACTTCTAAATCCTTTGCAGAGTCTATATAGTTTTAGGTATTAGGAAATAACATTTAATGTCTAAGAAGTTTTAATTGTTATTGTGAAAATGAAAAATTAGCATTTTATTTATGATCCTAGAAACTTTGGTCTTAAAATCTTACGGAAATCAATTATTGACTACCTCTCTATATATTTGATAGCATGGATATTATAGTAGGAAAAGTGATTCTATATGTATTCAGTATATATATATATATATATATATATATAAGGTATTTGAGTATTTTTAAGGAATATCTACAAAAAATACTCTCCTTTGAATCAGTGAAGACATTGATAATTAATGTATAAATTAATGTGAAAATAAATATTTCATCATCAGAAAAATTAGTCATATAATTTATACAATTATGGATCATCAAATTTATTTTAAAATCTGTTTTAAAATTTTTCAGAAGCCAAAATTTTAAAAATTTTTTCTATTGATTTTTTTGAGTGGTGTAGGAGGTCCTTCTGTCTATGTGTTGCTTTCATTGGTTAATAAAGGAACTGCTTTGGGACTATAGCAGAGCTATAGTGGAACAGAGCTAGGTGGGGAAAACTAAACAGAATGCTGGAAAGAAGAGAGAGAGACACCATGTATCCTCCACCTGAGATAGACATGCTGGAATTTGCTGGTAGGCCACGACCTAGTAGTGATATACAGATCACTAGGAATGAACTAAACTAAGATGTAAGTGTTAGCAAATAAGAAATTAGAGCTAATGGGCCAAGCAGTCATTTAATTAATAGAGTTTCTGTGTGGTTATTTTGGGGCTAAGCTAGCAGGGCGGCTAAGAAGAACAAGTGGGACCCCTCCTAAAATTGAGCTATGCATTTTTCTCTGTGCCCCTCCCTTCCTCTGCCCTTGCTTTCAACCCTCTCCAATTTTCTCCATGCTCCCAATTTTCTCAAGAGATCGTGTGTTTTTCTACCTCCCATGGAGATTAGATACATGTATGTCTATTTTAGGGTACTCATTGTTTTCTGGTTTCTCTGGGATTGTGAATTGTAGGCTGGCTTTCTTTGACTTATATCTAAAAGCCACTTATGATTAAGTACATATGATATTTGTCTTTCTGGGTCTGTGTTACATCACTCACATGATGTCTTCTAGATCCATCTATTTGCCTGCAAATTTCAAGATGTCATTATTTTTTTCTTCTGTGTAGTACCCCATTGTGGAAATGTACCACTTTTTCCTTATCCATTCTTTGGACAAGGGGAATTTAGGTTGTTTATAGGTTCTGGCTATGACAAACAATGCTGCTATGTACATAGTTGAGCACATGTACTTGTGGTACAGTTGAGCATCCTTTGGGTATGTACTTAGAAGTGGTATTTCTGGGTCTTGAGAAAGGTTGTTTCCTAATTTTCTGAGAAATCACTATACTGTGATAGTGGGCTATACCAATTTCCTTCCCACCAGCAATGCAGGATTGGTTCTTTAACCTCACATTCTCTCCAGCATAAGTTGTCATCAATGTTTTTGATATTGGCCATTCTTACAGGTGTAAGATGGTATCTCGGAGTTGTTTTGCTCTGCATTTCTCTGATGACTAGGAATGTTAAACATTTTCTTAAGTGTCTTCCAGCCATTTCAGATTCTTCTGTTGAAAGTTCTCTGTTTAGGTCTGTACTCTATTTTTTATTGTGTTATGTGTTCTTTTGATGACCAATTTCTTAAGTTCTTTTATATTTTGGAGATTAGACCTCTGTCTGATGTGGGCTTTGTAAAGATCTTTTCCTATTCCGTAGGCTGCCATTTTGTCTTGTCGACCATGTCCTTTGCTTTACAGAAGCTTTTCAGTTTCAGGAGATTCTATTTAATAATTTTTTCTTTCAGTGTCTGTGCTACTGAGGTTATATTTAAAAGTGATCTCCTGTGCCAATGCATTCAGGTGTACTTCCCACTTTCTCTGCTATGAGAGTCAGTGTGGTTGGCTTTCGGTAGAGGTGTTTGATCCATTTGTACTTGAGTTTTGTGCATGATGATAGATATGGGTCTATTTTCATTGTTCTATATGTTGATATCCAGTTACAGCAGCACCATTTGTTAAATATGCTTTTTTTTTCTTTTTATATTTTTTGCTTCTTTGTCAAAAAATACTGTGTCCATAAGTGTGTAGATCAGGATTTAGGTCTTTGATTTGGTTCCATTTGTCCTCCTGTCTGTTTTCATGCCAATTTCAGGCTGTTTTCAGTACTGTAGCTATGTAACAGAATTTCAAGTCAGGGATTGTGATACCTCCAGAATTTCCTTTATTGTGCAGAATTGTTTTGGCTGTCCTGTTTTTTGCTTTTCCATATAAAGTTAAGTATTTTTCTTTCAAGGTCTGTGAAGAATATGCTGGGATTTTGATGGGGATTTCATTGAATCTGTAGATTGTTTTCATTATGATTGCCATTTTTACTATGTTAATTCTACCTACCCAAGACCATGGGAGACATTTCCATTTTCTGGTCTCCTCCTCTATTTATTTCTTAAAAGATTTAATGTTTTTGTCATATAGGTCTTTTCCTTGTTTAGTTTGAGTTACTCTGAGATATTGTATGCTATCTGTGGCTATTGTGAAGGGTGATGTCTTATGATTTCTTTCTTAACCGATTTATCATCTGTGTAAAGGAGGGCTAGTGATTTTTTTTAGTTAATCTTGTATCCTTCTACATGACTAAACATGTTTATGAGTTGTAGAAGTTCCTTGGAAGAATTTTTGGGGTCACTTATATAAACTATCATATCATCATCAAATAGTGAGTGTTTGGCTTCTTCTTTTCTGATTTGTATCCACTTGATATCCTTTTTGTTGTCTTATTGCTGTAGTTAAGACCTCAATAACTATATTGAATAGATATGGAGACAGTGGAAAACCTTGTCTTATTCCTGATTTCAGTAGGATTGCTGTGAGTTTCTCTCCATTTAGTTTGATGTTCAGAAGCCAATATTTTTAATAGTTACATTTAAATAAACCAAGTGATAAAACTACTAGAGAATTCTTTCTCTTGTAAAAATTTAGAGCAATTTTATCATGCTTTTTAAAAAATAAAAAAAAAAATGTATGAAATAATATTTTTAAAAATATTATAAGTAAAGTTATAAGGGTCTTGATAACTAAGAAATGAAAGCAAAAGAATGTCTAGCATTGACTAAGTTTGTTTCCTGAATGAGGTTATCAGTCAGAAGAATGGGAAAGGGAATCCAATCAGAATATAGTTGGCTTTAAATGTTCTCGAATTTTTGGACCACTGGTTAACTTATTCAGGCAACAAACTTAGGCAATATTAGACATTGCTTTGATTGAAGCCAAAAGAATCATTCAGAAGTGGGGAAGGAGAGATCATAGGAGCCAGAGGCATAGTGGACACCACCAGAACACAGCCCACAAAGTCAACTACCATGATTAATAGAAATTCAAAACCACAATCATGTATCCTGTATATATCTGAGCTAGGTTTTCTGCATATAAGTTATGGTTGTGGGTGTTCTTGTTGGATTCACCAGAAGTGGGAGTATCTCTAACACTTTGTTTGCTCTTGGGAGCCCTTTCTTCCTACTATATTGCCTCATCCAGCCTTGATATGAGGATTTGTTCCAAGGCTTATTGTAAAATGTTAGGCCATGTTCATTGATATCCCTTGGAAGCCTGCTATTATTTTTCTGAATAGGATGTAATATGGGGGTTACTGGGAAGCATGGAGGCAGACGAAGCTGAGTTTGTGACGTATAGCATAAGAGAAAAAAATAAAATGTCTAGAATTGTGAATTCAAGCAGAAGAAAGCTGGATTATTAAGAATTTATTTATTATAGGAAAAATTAGCAGGTGAGTGTTGAAAAGTTAGGGTTTAACATTCCTATGTCAAAAATTAGTAACATGAATAATGAAAGTGAGTAAAGTAAAAGAAAATCAATATAAGGAAAGATGTTATAAAAATATGAGCATAAATCTGTTGAAGGAGGGCCTCTTGTTGGTTCCTGGCCTCCCTGGCTAGATTAGACCCAAAATAATCACATAGGAACTCTATTAATTAAATTATTGCTTGGCCCATTAGTTTTTAGCTTCTTATTGGCTAACATTGTAGTATGTATCAAAAACAAATTTGCATTTCAGAGAAGAAAATAATAGTTAATGCAACACAGCAGAGATTGAATTGCTAAAATAGGTGTTGAATAGTATAATTGAGAATTTTGAAGAGAAGATTATATTATCATATATTTTATTCCAATAGTCTTCATTATAACCATTTTATATCTCTTTTTAAAATTATTGTAAATTCACCTACTTAATGAAATCTCCCTTGAATAATTTCTTACCCCTCATTTTTGGACATTTTACTTATACTTTAAACCATATTGGGTTTTGAATCACTATGCTTATTTCTTCTGCTACAATTACAACTTAAATAAATTGTGACCAAGAAATTTCTGTCCATTTCTTTTTTGTTCTGCCTTGATTAATTCAGTGATACATGAATAATTGGTATTAAAAGTGTTCAGGAACATAATTATAATACATGACATAAGAAAATGTTATATTCTTGGTGTTAAGATTGTAATAATAGATTATTAAAATCTTGTTCAATATAATTTCTGTGAAATTATTGCCCTTTGAGAATAACTGCTATCTAAGAAATAGGGCTGCTTAAATTTTATTGAAGAAAATGTCATTAGCATGAGAATTATACACAAGGAAAGTAAGAACTCATGTATTCTAATGATTATTTCATTACTTTTCATAAATTTGTTTTTGGAATTACTATCCAGTTTCTCTCTCTCTCTCTCTCTCTCTCTCTCTCTCTCTCTCCTTCCTTCCTTCCTTCCTTCCTTCCTTTCTTTCTTTCTTTCTTTCTTTCTTTCTTTCTTTCTTTCTTTCTTTTTCTTTCTTTTTGATACTTTGAGACAGGGTTTCTTTGTAGTTTTGGGATCTGTCCTGGAACTACCTCTTGTAGACCAGGCTGGCTTCGAACTCAGAGACCAGCCGATTCTTCCTCTGTAGTGCTGGGATTAAGCAATGAACCACCACCAATACCCAGCCTTTTTTGACTGTTTCATTTTTAAGAACAGTTGAAATTTATACATACTTCTCATTTTTGTATGCCCTGTGTGTTCATTCTAATATATGGGGGTTAGGAGGAGAGATGAGAAATACATGTGTACATGAGTATATGTGCCTTTTATGTGTAAGGAATATAAATGTTAAAGTGTGTATAAAACATAACATCTCTGAGTGTTTATTTTACTAAGATATTCTTAAGGTACCACTGTCACCACTCATGTATAAGACAATAAGGAATAACAATGGCAGTTTCTAGTTTTAACATGCAAAATGTCCTATAAAATTTTTGATGCTAAATGCTAGAATTAGTCTTCATTATAAGCTTTTGCAAAATACTCCATTTATTTATAGACAATTAATTTTGTTAACAATGTAATGACTATCAAGTTACAATACCCAGAACATCAGAAGGAATATCTGGGAAATGGTTGGGGTATAAATTGTTACATACTCCTACAGACCTATTGAAACAAAAATTTTAGGGAGGGCCCCCAGTTCTTAATATTTTAGTAGTGCTGCATGTTGAGAACAAGTCTAGGAAGTTAGAATAGGTCAAGATGGAAACAGTTTATTTGGATATTTGTCTGAGCACTCAGAGACATGGTAAGAAAAAAACTGTAATAGTAATTCCTGATAGAGTGAGGTTAGTGTTGTTAAAACATCTTTTCACAATAGACATAGATAGCTCCATGAAATATGCATTCAGTACCTTTACTATTGCTGAGAACATGAGAGGTCAATAAGTAACATCACTATGAATTAGTGATAACAAGTAAATTATATGAAAACTATAACAGGCATAGCTTTTCTGTTTCTAACATGATAATGGTGACATCATTACCTGATAAAAAGCACAGCTACAAGGGTTAAATGTTGAAGTAAATGCATGTGAAAAACACGAGTTGCATATTTTAATCTTAAAACATCTTGCTTGAGAGGAAATTTTGGATTTGTTTTTGTTGGGACTTGTGTTTCAAAGATGACAATCAATGTCAGCATGTGCATCATGACATGACTAAATCAATTCCACTGGCTTGAGAGAGTATTTAATTCTGTTCTGTAGAATGATTTATATGAAACAATCAATTTTCAAAAGATTGCTTTGAAAATAATTTTCACTATTTAAATAGAATTGAGTTTTCTGCTCTAAGTACATGTGTTGCATCAAAGCAGAGATATTGAAAGGACTCTTTTGAGACATTTCTTGATAAAAGTTGTGGTGCTGCAGATAGGACATCTGAGAAAAGCTGCAAAGAGTCAGCCCCAAGTATGTTCATATTTAGTTACGAGTGACAATCTCTCTAGTTTATTTTAACTATTTGCTGTTCCATCCAATCTTTTGATAATAATTTATTAATTATCAATTTTCTCTAAATTTAGAAAGTAAAACTCAATTATGATAAACATATGTGTTGACATAATTACATAAAAATAAGAGAAATTGTTCCAAATATTAAAAATTTCAGTTGGAATCTATTTTGAATTTCTGCATTTGCAGTTTGGCTTTCTTAGGAGGCTTCATGTTACACTATTGTCTGAAACTAAAATATGCTTTCCAATTAGTTTGTTCTACTACTACGGGTTAAGGATCATTCAAGACTAGGGTCAACTAATTGTATTTAAGGAGTAAATATAATATACGCAATCTATTCCTGAGTTTTTAAAACTTTTTTTCTAGTTTGGTGGCAAGGACTTATTTACTCAGCATTGGATGATTGTAAGTAACCACCTTGATTATATGTAAAATCAATATTCTTCATAGCCCCAAAGTGTAGAAATAATTGATTTCAATTCCAAATGATTACACAAATCCATAATTATAGACCTTGTTTGACTCTCAATGCACCACTAGAGATTGTTTTTCTGTTTGTTTCAATTATAAGTAGCTTCTTATGTTTAAATCACACTTGCATCTATAATCAAGAATCTAAAATCATTGTGCTGCAGGCTTTGGTTCCAGCAAGTTGTCTGAAAATGAGTGAAAATCAAGGCATTTGTACAAAATTGAAATCTATTCATCTTGAACTAACTTTGCCTGTATAGGCATGTTTTCCAATCCATTGTTGATCTAGAAGCAACAAAATGATAACAAATCTTAAGGGTGAAAATGAGCTCCCCTCTAATCTACAACTATCAGATCAATAACACTCCATCTGTTTAATTTCTTTGTTATTATTGAAAAAGCAAATGAATTGGCTTCTGCCTTTCTCAAAAATCAAGGGTTAATTTAACTGTGATTAGCATAACCTATTATATGATAGCAGAGTATATGTGTCTGCCATTGACTAGCAGTGTACTCTTTTGTTTTATCTGAGTAATTTAAACTAGAGATAAAAGTAATTATGCACAATAATAATGGAAGACCAAATTTAGGAAATTATAGATATATTTAGAGACATTTATTGTGCAGAAATGCAGTAGGCCCTTTACCAAATTTTGTAAGTTCTTTTAAAACTAATGTATGTTCCATGCATGAATTTATGTTTGAGGTTAACCCATTCATCTTTATTTTCTATTAGGGCAAACTTTGTTTACTTAACTAAGAACACCACTTCTAATGTCAAACAACTTATCAGTACTTAAATAGCATGAAAATATAGAAAACCCCAATCATCAAAGTGATTATAAATAAAAAATACATAATCAGATTGAATCACTTAATTATATTGCTAACAATTACTCTGTCAGAAGTAGTTGGTTGATGTTATTTGATAGACAGAATCTTAGGTGTTAAAATTAATTTTGAAGTGTGTGGTTTGCTTTCCTACTATAATAACTGCTAGGGTTGATAAAAGCTACAAATTGGATTATATTTACCATAATAAAAATTCAATATAATGTAAGAAAAGTATGATAATTATCCTATTTAATTTTTCTATCCTGAAAAAACATTGACTTTTTTTTCTATTTTTGCACTTTCTTGCTAATCTGAAATATTTCACAAAATAAATAGCTATCCAAATTGTTTTTTTTTTTGATGGGAAATATGATTAATGCAGGCAGAGTTTTCCTATCTAACAACCTCTCTCAAACAATCATTTAGAGTCTTAATATAAGTTAAAAATACTTGGCTAATAGCTTAAGCTTCTTACTTCCTAACTCTTACATTTAAATTAACCCATTTTTCTAATCTATGCTTTACCATGTAACTCATTCCTTGTTGCCTCATTTTCTACACATCCTACTTCCTTGATGACTGGCTGGTGTCTCCTCTGACTCTACTCTTCTTCTTCCCATCATTTTCACTTTGGCTTTCCACACTAACTTTATCCTGCTCAGCTATTAACTGGTCAGCTTGTTTATTAAACATATCATAGCAACATATTTTCACAGAGTATACAGAATTATTTTTATATATAATTTTCCCCTTGTGTCTAATTAAAAAGTAATGTAATATTTAAAGTTTAACATCATAAAAGTATATACAACAAAACAGTTATCAAATAAGAATTACAGTTATTGTATCCAAAATAACTGTATTTGGAAAAATGAGAGAAAACACTCTATTATCTATATTATCTTGGTTAATCTACAGTTTTATACCTAATTTGCTTTTTATTATAACAAAGAAAAATTATAACTCTAATTATCTAGCCTTTAACTCCTTTAAGACCCTAGAAAGGTAAAATGTTCCATAAAGTCAGGGACTTTAAGCTGCCTGGATGGTCACCTTTAGTTCCTCTGTAACAATGGGGCACCCATCTTTGCCTTAATGCCTTTTTGGCTTAAGGCCTAGCATATTGGACAGACTGTACTGTGAAGCAGGAATTTTGAAACACTGTCATACCTTGTCTTTACAAAGTTTAGCAGTCATCTTCCTTTGCATTTTGCTCTTTAAAAATGGACAGTAACTGTCAGTAAATGAGGCAAGGCCAGTTTTGTAGATCTGTGAAGTGTTGGATGACAATCTGTCTATATAAAATAGATCTCTGTTTGTCCTTGAAATCATATATAACATGACTATGAGTTTGATTGTAATAGGTGACTCTCTACTAACCTACATTCCATTTTTCTAAACAATTTGTAATAACTTTCAATGACTAGAAATTTACATTATATTGTTAAATCATCTACATAGGTAGAATACCTTAAACAAGAATAGAAACATAGTAAAGTATGTTCTAACAAATTATTTTTTAAATAAATTTTTAAAATTTGAATCAATATAAAATAATATCTTAAATCAGATAATATATTTCTAATATCATACATTTATAGTATAACAAAAATAAACTCAATTTTGTATCAGTATACAAAAATCCATACCCATGTAATCTATTTAAGACTAGTAGCTGCTTTTTTAAAAAAGTTTTTTAAAGATTCAATAATCTGTCCTTTTATCCTATCATTTCTACATGTCCCTTTTTTTCCATTTCAGAAGAGGATCCCTGAATCTAATCTTTTTTTTTTTTTTTAGCTTTTTTCCTGACCATTACCAGGAGCAACTTGTAACCAACCCTTCCCTTTATATTATAATAGCAATCTATAACCCATATTTTGGGAGTGTTAGTACCATTCTCTAGTATACTTCTTTCTGATTCGGGATCTGGTAATTTTTAGAACCTAAGAAAAATTAAGATTATGGTCTAGTCCTGACTGGAGTATTCTGTGATGTTAGATTATCCCAGCCAGCCATCTTGAAGCTGTTCTGGATGAAGAATTCTAAAGAGATTGTAACACAGGCATTTTGAGATGCTGGATCATCTGGGTCATTCATTTTCATTGATGTATAGTCCTTTCATTCTGAAAAAATATAATATTTTAAAGTAACATACATATCTGCATTAATAAATTTAGACTCTGTATTGTATACAAGTCTGCCAAAGATCTTTTTTTGTTTTATGATTCAGCGAGTAAAATATACATCACATGTCTGGTAGTTCTTCTAGGTTTATTTCTGCATGCCTGAGGTCAGGACTTCAGAGTCTTTCTCAATCAAACCTGATTTTCTTTAAGCCAGAATGAATCTACAACTTTCATTGTGTGTGTGTGTGTGTGTGTGTGTGAGTGTGGAATATAGAAGTCTTTATAGTCCAGTATCCAAGTAAGACTTGCATTAAATGGACAGGGTGTCTAGTGTTAATATTTGTTTATTTTGCTTGTCACATACAGGAAAATTAACAAGTAAATTCTGTGATTTTTTTCTGGCCTTTTGAGTTACCCTCACCACAATAAGTACATTGCTTACTTTTCCTGGATATGTGAACATAACACATATTATTGATTAACTAAACACTCACTTCTGAACAAATATCAGAAAAATAACAAAAAATTAGTACACATATTTTTTTCTTCTGTTTAAAATTGTGGCTTTTCAGCTGGGTGGCAAAGGTAGGCCAATATCTTTGAGTTTGAGGCCAGCCTAGTCTACAGAGTGAGGTCCAGGGAGACTTCAAAGATATAGAGAAACTCTAATTTTGAAAAAAAAAACAACTGATTTTAATGGGTCAGCAGCTACTATATCAAAAAGAACCTGAAATGATAAACCTTAAAAGAAAACACACAGAACACTTTTTCAAGATAAAATGATAATTTAAACTAGAAAATATACATTTCAATCTTTCCCTTTATTTAAGCAACAAAAATCAAGTACAATTTTTGAATGTCCACTAAAGAATGCTGATTCTATATTGGTAATGACTCTATCAACTCATATGACAGATAAATGATTAAGTCTTATATTTTTCATGACATTTTGATGGAGACCATTTTTGTTGTATTAGGAAGAATTAGGAAAAGGAAATGTCATCAGATTCTTATCAGTCAATCACATTGTCCTGCAAAATATAAATGGTTAATGTCAGTGAGCACCTCATACAGAGATTCATAGGTTATGTGCTGGAACAAAGCATCTTGGCCTCATTTTACATATTGAGGTTTATAATTCTTTAAAGTCTGCAATAACAGAGTAGTCATTCACTTACAAAATGAATCTTCTATGCAAGGTTGTTCCCATTGCCAAAACCTTTGTACTATAATAAAAGCATCTGGAAAAGATACTTGAGCCTGTGTTTTACATCGGTGCCATCCAAAATGTATTAAAACCAATAACATGAAATTATGTTTAAGTGAAATAGTCACATATAATAGACTTCCCAACATTCTACAGTAAATTCCTGTATATATTAAATCTCTGAAGTTCTATATTATAGAGACATTCTCCATTTTTAATTTGTTATTCAGTAATTTTAGTCTATTCAGAAGCAATTTCGTTTCAGTTTACCTTCATGATAGCAACATCACCATGTAAATAAGCATACTTTAATTTATTATTAGAACATAGTTTTAATGTGCATATTTCTCTGGGTATGCAATGTTAAGTATTGTACAAAGCATGATTTTCACTTAGAAA